>NC_079376.1:1152500-1177500 GCF_021018895.1 Seriola aureovittata | reverse complement strand
TTCTCCATCTCTTTCTTTCTTTTATTTCCCACCTATCCGTCCCTGCTTCCTTAGTTACCTCCTCTGACTGGTTGTTTCCTTATCTCCTTCCTTACTACCTCCTGTTTCCTTTCACCTACTTTCCTTCTCTTCCTCTTTGTTATTTATTTTAGATAAATCTAGTTAGTGATTGGACGACCTGCTGAGAGCTGTTTGCTATATCCTCTGACATGTTTGATTGACAGTTTGTCACAGCAGATGGATTCGACCAATCGCTGCACTCGATTCCTCTGTGTGTGTTTACCGTATAAAACTGTGATGTCACTTCAGATCATCTTTGTGTCGGGCGCCGGCGGCGCTCATGATGCTTCCTTCAACAACAGTTAGCATCAACCGCTCCGTGCTCGCTGCCGTTTAAATGAACATGTGGGGAACCAGAGACCTGGAGATACAGTCAGTGAGCACTTTATTAGGAACAGCACACTGACACTAGGTGGTTCCACTGGGGGGGGGGGGGGCACTGAAGTTTAATGAGGTCACTGTCATGTTGATGAAACCAGTTTGAGAGGACAGAAGGTTTTGTGCTTTCCTTCCCTGTGTCTTCATCCCCTCTTTTCCTCTCCTACCTCCTGCTTCTCCCTCTTACCTCCAGCTTTCCTCCTTTCCTTTCCTACCCCCTCATCTCCTTCACTCCTTGTCAAGAATAACTTTATTACAGAAGAGACGTACAAATAAACACTTTTAGGGCACGAAGTTTTTATGACAGGTGGGGTCCAGCTCCATCAGACCAGGTGTTCAGGTGTTCAGCTGTCCACTGTCGGTGAGACTCAGGTTTGTGGTCGTGGTGACAGGAAGTGGAACCTGCCGTGGTCTTCAGCTGTTGTTGGTTGGACGTGGTGTTCACTCTGAAGCTTCTCTGCTCAGCACAGCTGGGCAGAGTGGTTATCTGAGTGACCGCAGCTCCAACCGCTCTGTCCGTTCTCCTCTGACCTCTGACCTCTCTCATCACCAGGATCAAACAAAGAATCAGAGTGAGTAGAAGAGACACAGCAGCAGCAGCAGCAGCAGCAGCAGTGTCGTCGCCGTCTGAATGTCGTCTATGCAAAGCAGCCAATTACTGACGGTTAGCGTGGCGAAGGTGAGACGAGCGCGTCATATGGCGTGCATGTGTGGCATTGTGCGGCTGATCTGCCTCGTAAAGACGGCCTCATTATCCGTCTGAAAAGAAAACGACTCGCTCCGACACAGAGAGACCAAGAAAAAGAGAGTTAATTTACACTCTTAATTTGTCCTCCTCCTCCTCCTCCTCCTCTCCTCCTCCTCCTCCTTCTCCTCTCCTCCGCCTCCTCCTCCGCTGTCTTTTCTCTCTCTGTCTCTTTTAGGGTGAGAAAGCGGCCGAGGGGTCTGGGGCCCCTCAATAAGTGTCCGTGATTGTGTCCATGGCCTCTCTCTTTTTCTCTCTCTTTCAGCCATTTCTACCACCATTAATTGGTGCCGCTGGTGAATCGAGTCTATTCTACCTAGAACTGTGTGTGTGTGTGTGTGTCTGTGTGTGTGTGTGTGTGTGTGTGTGTGTGTGTGTGTGTGTCTGAGAAGTAATTGCTGTGAGCTTTATAGGGCCAAAGTGTTGGTTTAAGGGCCCCTGACCTTTGACCTCCTGGCTAAAAGTCCCCCCTCCCTCTCCTTTCTTTCTCCCTGTGAATGTCTCTCTACTACCTTGTTCAGCCTGCTGTGTGTGTGTGTGTGTGTGTGTGTGTGTGAGAGAGTGTGTGCTTTGTTTTGTGGGTAAGGAGGTAAAGACAGATGAAGAGAAAGCAGTGAAGTGTTTGTCGTCTCCTCTACTTCCTCATCTCCTTCTCTATTTTCCTGCCTCCTCACCTCCTTCTTTCCTTCTCTATCTCTTCCTCTTCTGTTTTCCTCTCCTACATCCACATTTCCTTCCCTACCCTCACGTCTTCTCCTTTCCTTCTTCATCTCTCCATCTCCTCTCCTTTCCTACCTCCTCCATTCCTTCTCTAATCATGTCCTGTCTAACCTCCTTGTTTCCTTCTTTCCTTCCCTACCTGCTCATCTTGTTCCCTTCCGCCTAATCCGTAACCTATTCATCTCCCCTTTTTTCTTCCCTACTTACTCTCTGCCTCCTCCTCTCCTTCCCTACCTCTTCCTCTTCCCTTTTCCTCTCCTACCTCCTCGTCTCCTTCATTCTCGGTCAAAAACTCCACAGGGCACCTTTAATACAGACGGGAAGTGGTAAATCAAAATAAACTTTTAAGGGATAAAGTGTTAATTCAAGGGAACTAATTTAAAATAATTGAATAAGTAATTCAAGACTACCTCGAGCTAAGACTTGTGACGTCTGAGACGAGCACAAGTTAAGACTCAAGTTTCAAACTGAGTCTTAAGTCCAGGTCCAGTGTCTGAGTCCACAGCTCCAGTTCAAAGCTCCATCGGACAAAGTGTTAATTCAAGGTAACTAATTCAATCATCTGACAGAACAAATGACAAGAGAAATAAAAAAGGAGATATATATTGTAAAGAGGAACAGAATTTATTTATGAACTGATTTATTTTAATGATCAGTCACCATTAAGCAGACTCTTTGTTATTAGTTCATCAGAGGACAAACACACATGAGGAGTTCATCAGCCAATGGCGGTTTACCTTGAAGTGAAACGAGTACAAATGTAAACAGACTGAAGCTGTGAAAACCTCCTGACTTCAGGTTGTAAATATCATTAATTAAGCAGAGTCACAGTCTTTGTTTAGCTGTAGATGAAGGTTTTTAAACAAATATGAGATCCAGAGGTTAATGATGTTTTGTGTTTGTGTAAAAAGAAAAAAGGAAAAAAAACTAAAAACACAGCAGCTTCCTGCAGCAGAGAAACTGAAAAATCATCTGTCAAACAAACATTAATTCATATTTTTATAATTATCCATTGTTACTTGTCTAAACCTTTCACCTGAATTGATTTTAACCAGATGATTTCTTCTATTTCAATATTTCTATTGTGTTATTTTAGAATTTTTGACATATTCTCACGATGTTCTCAAAAGCTGTTGCACTTTTTTTAATGAATAAAAATCTGTGGGAAGTTTGTTGCAAAGTCTGATCAGATGCAGATTTAAATCTTTATGACTGACTAGAAACTGTGAGTTTTTATGACATATTATGTATGTTACTGTATAATACTATAATATGATGTTATATTATATTAAGGCATAAAACGTCATAAAAATGTCGTAGTATAGTAAAGCATAAAAACATCATAGTAAAATGAGGCATAAAAAGTCATAAAAACATAAAAACATCATATTATAGAAAGGCATAAAAAGTCGTAGAAACATCATAGTATAGTAAGGCATAAGAAGTCATACTATAGTAAGTCACAAAAAAATTTCATATGGGTAGTTAAGACTAGCCAGTTAACCTAATGTACATGTTTTTGGATTGTGGGAGGAAGCCAGAGGACTCGGCGAGAACCCACGCACATGGAGAAAACGTAAACACCACACTTAAAGGAAGAGGATTAGAACCAGGGAACTTCGAGTTGTAAAGTAACAGCGCTAACCATTGTACCACCAGGCTTGCTGGTTCTTGCTCAGGAAGACATATATATGTCATAGTATAATATGTCATAAAAATT
Source organism: Seriola aureovittata (assembly GCF_021018895.1). Classification (NCBI taxonomy): domain Eukaryota; kingdom Metazoa; phylum Chordata; class Actinopteri; order Carangiformes; family Carangidae; genus Seriola; species Seriola aureovittata. The sequence goes on along the minus strand of NC_079376.1, from coordinate 1,173,877 downwards.
TCAAGATTTGACATTTTTTGGCCTTTTGTGTTATACTATACTATGTTGTTTTTACGAATTTTTATACTATGGCGTTTTATGCCTTAGCATACTATGACATTTTTAAGCTATACTATACTATGACATTTTTATGTCTTACTATACTATGATGTTTTATTTTTAATTTTTTTACCATATTATACTAGAACCTTTTTTGGCATTTTATGCCATATTATACTACGTAGTTTTTTTAATTTTCTTTGCCATATTATACCATGACATTATTATGTTTCCTTAAACAAGGAGAAGCAGGCATGGTGGTACAATGGTTATGATTGCTGTTTTACAGTCCTAAGGTCCCAGGTTCAAGTCCTGACCTCTTATAATATGATGTTTTATGACTTACTATACTATGACTTTTTTTGCCATACTAAACTATGACATTTCTAAAAAAATTTTTACCATACTATGTCCTATTTTGGCATTTATTGCCATACTATATTATGACGTTTTTATTTTAGTTTTATGCCATACTATACCATGACATTATTATGTTTCCTTAAAAGGGCAGAAGCAGGCATGGTGGTACAATGGTTATGATTGTTGACTTATGACACTCAAGTCCTAGGTTCAAGTCCTGGCCCTACTGTACTGTGATGTTTTATTACTTACTATTCTGTAATTTTTTTTGCCATACTATACTATGACATTTTAAGAAAATTTTATGCAATACAATACTATGACCTTTTTTGGCATTTAATGCCATACTATACTATGACATTATTATGTTTCCTTAAACAGGGAGAAGGAGGCATGGTGGTACAATGTTTATGATTGTTGGTTTACAACCCTAAGGTCTCAGGTTCAAGTCCTGACCTCCTACACTATCATGTTTTATGACTTATTATACTATGACATTTTTATACAATTTTTTTTAACCATACTATACTATGACGTTTTTTTATTTTAGTTTTATGCCATACTATACCATGACATTATTATGTTTTGTTAGACAGGGAGAAGGAGGCATGGTGGTACAATGGTTATGATTGTTGACTTACAACACTCAAGTCCCAGGTTCAAGTCCCGAACCTGCTATACTATGATGTTTTATTACTTACTATACTATGACATTTTTGGACAATTTTATGCAATACTATACTATGACCTTTTTTGGCATTTAATGCCATACTATACTATGACGTTTTTTTGTTTTTTTTGCCATACTATAATATCACGTTTTTTTGTTTTTTTTGCCATACTATACTATGATGTTTTTTCTGTTTTTTTTGCCATACTATTCTATGACATTTTTTTTACCATACTATACTATGACGTTTTTTTGCCATACTATACTATGACGTTTTATTTTTTTTTTTTTGCCATACTATACTATGCTGTTTTTTTTTTGTTTTTTTGTCATACTATACTTTGACGTTTTTTTTTTTTTGCCATACTATACTATGACGTTTTTTTGTTTTTTTTGCAATACTATACTATGACGTTTTTTTTTTTTTTTTTTGCCATACTATACTATGACGTTTTTTTTTTTTTTTTTGCCATAATATACTATGACGCTTTTTTTTTTTTTTGCCATACTATACAATGACACTTTTTTTTTTTTCCACACTATACTACGACGATTTTTTTTTTTTTTTTGCCATACTATACTATGACGTTTTTTTTTTTTTTCCACACTATACTACGACGATTTTTTTTTTTTTTTTTGCCATACTATACTATGACGTTTTTTTTTTTTTTTTTTTTGCCATACTTTACTATGACGTTTTTTTTTTTTTTTTTTTTGCCATACTATACTATGAAGTTTTTTTTTTTTTTTTTGCCATACTATACTACGACGATTTTTTTTTTTTTTTTTGCCATACTATACTATGACATTTTTTTTTGTTTTTTTTGCCATACTGTACTATGATGTTTTTTTTTTGTTTTTTCGCCATACTATACTATGACATTTTTTTTTGCCATCCTATACTATGACATTTTTTTTTGTTTTTTTTGCCATACTATACTATGACGTTTTTTTTTTGCCATACTTTACTATGATTTTTTTTTTTTGCCATCCTATACTATGACATTTTTTTTTGTTTTTTTTGCCATACTATATACTATGACGTTTTTTTTTTGCCATACTTTACCATGATATTTTTTTTTTGTTTTTTTTGCCATACTATACTGTGACGTTTTTTTTTTTTTTTTTGCCATACTTTACTATGACGTTTTTTTTTTTTTTTTTGCCATACTATACTATGAATTTTTTTTTTTTTTTTCCATACTATACTACGACGTTTTTTTTCTTTTTTTTTTTGGCCATACTATACTATGACGTTTTTTCTGTTTTTTTTTGCCATACTATACTATGACATTTTTTTTGCCATCCTATACTATGACATTTTTTTTTGTTTTTTTTTGCCATACTATACTATGACGGTTTTTTTTTTTTTTTTTGCCATACTATACTATGACGTTTTTTTTTTTTTTTTTTTGCCATACTATACTATGACGTTTTTTTTTGTTTTTTTTGCCATACTATACTATGACGTTTTTTTTTTTTTTTTGCCATAATATACTATGACGCTTTTTTTTTTTTTTTTGCCATACTATACAATGACACTTTTTTTTTTTTTCCACACTATACTACGACGATTTTTTTTTTTTTTTTGCCATACTATACTATGACGTTTTTTTTTTTTTTCCACACTATACTACGACGATTTTTTTTTTTTTTTTTGCCATACTATACTATGACGTTTTTTTTTTTTTTGCCATACTTTACTATGACGTTTTTTTTTTTTTTTTGCCATACTATACTATGAAGTTTTTTTTTTTTTTTTTTTGCCATACTATACTACGACGATTTTTTTTTTTTTTTTTGCCATACTATACTATGACGCTTTTTTTTTTTTTTTTGGCCATACTATACTATGACGTTTTTTCTGTTTTTTTTGCCATACTATACTATGACATTTTTTTTTGCCATCCTATACTATGACATTTTTTTTTGTTTTTTTTGCCATACTGTACTATGATGTGTTTTTTTTGTTTTTTTGCCATACTATACTATGACGTTTTTTCTGTTTTTTTTTGCCATACTATACTATGACATTTTTTTTTGCCATCCTATACTATGACATTTTTTTTTGTTTTTTTTGCCATACTATACTATGACGTTTTTTTTTTGCCATACTTTACCATGATGTTTTTTTTTTGTTTTTTTTGCCATACTATACTGTGACGATTTTTTTTTTTTTTTTGCCATACTATACTATGACGTTTTTTTTTTTTTTCCACACTATACTACGACGATTTTTTTTTTTTTTTTGCCATACTATACTATGACGTTTTTTTTTTTTGCCATACTTTACTATGACGTTTTTTTTTTTTTTTGCCATACTATACTATGAAGTTTTTTTTTTTTTTTTTTGCCATACTATACTACGACGATTTTTTTTTTATTTTTTGCCATACTATACTATGACGCTTTTTTTTTTTTTTTTGGCCATACTATACTATGACGTTTTTTCTGTTTTTTTTGCCATACTATACTATGACTTTTTTTTTTGCCATCCTATACTATGACATTTTTTTTTGTTTTTTTTGCCATACTGTACTATGATGTGTTTTTTTTGTTTTTTTGCCATACTATACTATGACGCTTTTTTTCTGTTTTTTTTGCCATACTATACTATGACATTTTTTTTTGCCATCCTATACTATGACATTTTTTTTTGTTTTTTTTGCCATACTATACTATGACGTTTTTTTTTTGCCATACTTTACCATGATGTTTTTTTTTTGTTTTTTTTGCCATACTATACTGTGACGTTTTTTTTTTTTTTTGCCATACTTTACTATGACGTTTTTTTTTTTTTTTTTTTGCCATACTATACTATGAAGTTTTTTTTTTGTTTTTTTGCCATACTATACTATGACGTTTTTTCTGTTTTTTTTTGCCATACTATACTATGACATTTTTTTTGCCATCCTATACTATGACATTTTTTTTTGTTTTTTTTGCCATACTATACTATGACGTTTTTTTTTGCCATACTTTACCATGATGTCTTTTTTTTGTTTTTTTTGCCATACTTTACTATTACGTTTTTTTTTTTGTTTTTTTTGCCATACTTTACTATTACCTTTTTTTTGTTTGTTTTTTTGCCATACTATACTATGACGTTTTTTTGTTTTTTTTGCCATACTACACTATGACGTTTTTTTTTTTTCCATATTATACTATGACTTTTTTTTGTTTTTTTGCCATACTATACTATGACGTTTTTTTTTTTGCCATACTATACTATGACGTTTTTTTTTTTTTTTTTTGCCATACTATACTATGACTTTTTTTTTTTTTTTTTGGCCATACTATACTATGACTTTTTTTTTTTTTTTTTGCCATACTTTACTATGACATTTTTTTTTTTTTTTTGCCATACTATACTATGAAGTTTTTTTTTTTTTTCCATACTATACTACGACGATTTTTTTTTTTTTTTTTTGCCATACTATACTATGACGCTTTTTTTTTTTTTTTTGGCCATACTATACTATGACGTTTTTTCTGTTTTTTTTGCCATGCTATACTATGACATTTTTTTTGCCATCCTATACTATGACATTTTTTTTTGTTTTTTTTGCCATACTGTACTATGATGTTTTTTTTTTGTTTTTTTGCCATACTACACTATGACGTTTTTTTTTTTTCCATATTATACTATGACTTTTTTTTGTTTTTTTGCCATACTATACTATGACGTTTTTTTTTTTGCCATACTATACTATGACGTTTTTTTCTTATTTTTTTGACATACTATACTATGACGTTTTTTTTTTCTTTTTTTGCCATACTATACTATGACTTTTTTTTGCTATATTATACTATGACTTTTTTTTTTTTTTTGCAATACTGTACTTTGATGTTTTTGTTTTTTTTTTGCCATACTTTACTATGACGTTTTTTTTTTTTTTTTGCCATACTATACTATGAAGTTTTTTTTTTTTTCCACACTATACTATGACGATTTTTTTTTTTTTTTTTTGCCATACTATACTATGACTTTTTTTTTTTTTTTTTTGCCATACTTTACTATGACGTTTTTTTTTTTTTTTTTGCCATACTATACTATGAAGTTTTTTTTTTTTTTCCACACTATACTATGACGATTTTTTTTTTTTTTTTTGCCATACTTTACTATGACGTTTTTTTTTTTTTTTTGCCATACTATACTATGACTTTTTTTTTTTTTTTTGGCCATACTATACTATGACGTTTTTTCTGTTTTTTTTGCCATACTATACTATGACATTTTTTTTGCCATCCTATACTATGACATTTTTTTTTGTTTTTTTTGCAATACTGTACTATGATGTTTTTTTGGGGGGTTTTTGCCATACTATACTGTGACGTTTTTTTTTTTTTTTTTGCCATACTTTACTATGACGTTTTTTTTCTTTTTTTTTGCCATACTATACTATGAAGTTTTTTTTTTTTTTTTTCCATACTATACTATGACGTTTTTTCTGTTTTTTTGGCCATAGTATACTATGACATTTTTTTTTTGTTTTTTTTGCAATACTGTACTATGATGTTTTTTTTTTGTTTTTTTGCCATACTATACTATGACGTTGTTTTTTGCCATACTTTACCATGATGTCTTTTTTTTGTTTTTTTTGCTATACTTTACTATTACTTTTTTTGTTTGTTTTTTTGCCATACTATACTGCGACATTGCTTTTTGCCATACTATACTATGACGTTTTTTTGTTTTTTTTGCCATACTACACTATGACGTTTTTTTTTTTCCATATTATACTATGACCTTTTTTTTGTTTTTTTGCCATACTATACTATGAAGTTTTTTTTTTTTTTCCACACTATACTACGACGATTTTTTTTTTTTTTTTTTTGCCATACTATACTATGACGCTTTTTTTTTTTTTTTTTGGCCATACTATACTATGACTTTTTTTTTTTTTTTTTTGCCATACTTTACTATGACATTTTTTTTTTTTTTTTTGCCATACTATACTACGACGTTTTTTTTTTTTTTTTTTGCCATACTATACTATGACGTTTTTTCTGTTTTTTTTGCCATACTATACTATGACGTTTTTTTATTTTTTTTGCCATCCTATACTATGACGTTTTTTTATTTTTTTTGCCATACTATACTATGACATTTTTTTTGTTTTTTTTGCTATACTATACTACGACGTTTTTTTTTTTTCCATATTATACTATGACGTTTTTTTGTTTTTTTTGCCATACTATACTATGACGTTTTTTTTTTTTCCATATTATACTATGACGTTTTTTGGGGTTTTTTGCCATACTATACTATGAAGTTTTTATTTTTGCCATACTATACTATGACGTTTTTTTTTTTGCCATACATACATTATTATGTTTCCTTAAACAGGGAGAAGGAGGCATGGTGGTACAATGGTTATGATTGCTGGTTTACAACCCTAAGGTCTCAGGTTCAAGTCCTGGCCCTGCTATACTATGGTGTTTTATGACTTACTATTTTATGACTTTTTTTACCATGCTATACTATGACGTTTTTTTATTTTAGTTTTATGCCATAATATACCATGACATTATTATGTTTCCTAAAACAGGGGGAAGGAGGCATGGTTACAATGGTTATGATTGTTGGCTTACAACACTCAAGTGCCAGGTTCAAGTCCCGGACCTGCTATACTATGATGTTTTATTACTTATTATACTATGACTTTTTTTTGTTTTTTTTGCCATACTATACTATGACGATTTTTTTTTTGTTTTTTTTGCCATACTATACTATGACTTTTTTTTTTTTTTATTTGCCATACTTTACTATGACGTTTTTTTTGTTTTTTTGCCATACTATACTATGACTTTTTTTTTTTTTTTTTGCCATACTATACTATGACGTTTTTTCTGTTTTTTTTGCCATACTATACTATGACATTTTTTTTGCCATCCTATACTATGACATTTTTTTTTGTTTTTTTTGCAATACTGTACTATGATGTTTTTTTGGGTTTTTTTGCCATACTATACTGTGACGTTTTTTTTTTTTTTTTTGCCATACTTTACTATGACGTTTTTTTTTTTTTTTTTGCCATACTATACTATGAATTTTTTTTTTTTTTTTTCCATACTATACTATGACGTTTTTTCTGTTTTTTTGGCCATAGTATACTATGACTTTTTTTTTTTGTTTTTTTTGCAATACTGTACTATGATGTTTTGTTTTTGTTTTTTTTGCCATACTATACTATGACGTTTTTTTTTGCCATACTTTACCATGATGTCTTTTTTTTGTTTTTTTTTGCTATACTTTACTATTACTTTTTTTTGTTTGTTTTTTTTTTGCCATACTATACTGCGACATTGCTTTTTGCCATACTATACTATGACGTTTTTTTGTTTTTTTTTGCCATACTACACTATGACGTTTTTTTTTTTCCATATTATACTATGACCTTTTTTTTGTTTTTTTGCCATACTATACTATGAAGTTTTTTTTTTTTTTCCACACTATACTACGACGATTTTTTTTTTTTTTTTTTTTGCCATACTATACTATGACGCTTTTTTTTTTTTTTTTGGCCATACTATACTATGACTTTTTTTTTTTTTTTTTGCCATACTTTACTATGACATTTTTTTTTTTTTTTTTGCCATAATATACTACGACGTTTTTTTTTTTTTTTTTTGCCATACTATACTATGACGTTTTTTCTGTTTTTTTTGCCATACTATACTATGACATTTTTTTGCCATCCTATACTATGACGCTATTTTTTTTTTTGCCATACTATACTATGACATTTTTTTTGTTTTTTTTGCTATACTATACTACGACGTTTTTTTTTTTTCCATATTATACTATGACGTTTTTTTGTTTTTTTTGCCATACTATACTATGACGTTTTTTTTTTTTCCATATTATACTATGACGTTTTTTTGGGTTTTTTGCCATACTATACTATGAAGTTTTTATTTTTGCCATACCATACTATGACGTTTTTTTTTTTGCCATACATACATTATTATGTTTCCTTAAACAGGGAGAAGGAGGCATGGTGGTACAATGGTTATGATTGCTGGTTTACAACCCTAAGGTCTCAGGTTCAAGTCCTGGCCCTGCTATACTATGGTGTTTTATGACTTACTATTTTATGACTTTTTTTACCATGCTATACTATGACGTTTTTTTATTTTAGTTTTATGCCATAATATACCATGACATTATTATGTTTCCTAAAACAGGGGGAAGGAGGCATGGTGGTACAATGGTTATGATTGTTGGCTTACAACACTCAAGTGCCAGGTTCAAGTCATCCTATACTATGACATTTTTTCTTGTTTTTTTTGCAATACAGTACTATGATGTTTTTTTTTTTTTTTTTGTCATACTATACTTTGACGTTTTTTATTTTTTTTGCCATACTTTACTATGACGTTTTTTTTTTTTTTTTGCCATACTATACTATGACGTTTCTTTTTCTTGTTTTTTTGCCATACTATACTATGACATTTTTTTTGCCATACTATACTATGACGTTTTTTCTGTTTTTTTTGCCATACTATACTATGACATTTTTTTTGCCATCCTATACTATGACGTTTTTTCTGGTTTTTTTGCCATACTATACTATGACATTTTTTCTTGTTTTTTTTGCAATACTGTACTATGATGTTTTTTTTTTTGTTTTTTTGCCATACTATACTATGACGTTTTTTTTGCCATACTTTACCATGATGTTTTTTTTGCCATACTTTACTATTACGTTTTTTTTGTTTTGTTTTTTTGCCATACTATACTATGACTTTGTTTTTTGCCATACTATACTATGAAGTTTTTTTGTTTTTTTTGCCATACTACACTATGTTTTTTTTTTCCATATTATACTATGATGTTTTTTTTTTTTTTTGCCATACTATACTATGACGTTTTTTTTGTTTTTTTTGCCATACTATACTATGACGTTTTTTTGTTGCCATACTATACTATGACATTTTTATACAATTTTTTTAACCATACTATACTATGACGTTTTTTTATTTTAGTTTTATGCCATACTATACCATGACATTATTATGTTTCCTAAAACCTTATGATTGCTGGTTTACAACCCTAAGGTCTCAGGTTCAAGTCCTGGCCCTGCTATAGTATGGTTTTTTATGACTTACTATTTTATGACTTTTTTTGCCATACTATACTATGACATTTTTAGACAATTTTTTTTACCATGCTATACTATGACGTTTTTTTATTTTAGTTTTATGCCATACTATACCATGACATTATTATGTTTCCTAAAACAGGGGGAAGGAGGCATGGTGGTACAATGGTTATGATTGTTGGCTTACAACACTCAAGTGCCAGGTTCAAGTCCCGGACCTGCTATACTGTGATGTTTTATTACTTACTATACTATGACTTTTTTTGTTTTTTTTGCCATGCTATACTATGACGTTTTTAGACAATTTTATGCAATACTATACTATGAGGTTTGTTGATGTTTTTTTGCCATACTATACTATGAACTGTATTTATATATCTTTGCCATACTATACTATGTCCCATTTTGGCATTTATTGCCATACTATACTATGATATTATTATGTCTCCTTAAATAGGGTGAAGGAAGCATGGTGGTAAAATGGTTATGATTGCAGGTTTACAACCCTAAGGTCTCAGGTTCAAATCCTGGCCCTGCTATACTACGATGTTTTATGACTTACTATTCTATTAATTTTTTTTTGCCATACTATACTATGACATTTTTAGACAATTTTATGCAATACTATACTATGAAGTTTGTTGATGTTTTTTAGCCATACTATACTATGACGTTTTTTGGGGTTTTTTGCCATACTATACTATGACTTTTTTTTGTTTTTTTGCCATACTATACTATGACTTTTTTTTTGTTTTTTTCTGCCATAATTTACTACAACGTTTTTTTTTTTTTTTTTTTGGCCATACTATACTATGACGCTTTTATTTATTTTTTTTGCCATACTATACTATGACGTTTTTTTGTTTTTTTTGCCATACTATACTATGACATTTTTATACAATTTTTTTAACCATACTATACTATGACGTTTTTTTGTTTTAGTTTTATGCCATACTATACCATGATATTATTATGTTTCCTTAAGCAGGAAGAAGGAGGCATGGTGGTACAATGGTTATGAGTGTTGGCTTACAACACTCAAGTCCCAGGTTCAAGTCTCTAAACTATCATGTTTTATTACTTACTATACTATGACTTTTTTTGCCATACTATACTATGACATTTTTAGAAAATTTTGTGCAATACAATACTATGACCTTTTTTGGCATTTAATGCCATACTATACTATGACATTATTAAGTTTCCTTAAACAGGGATAAGGAGGCATGGTGGTGCAATGGTTATGATTGCTGGTTTACAACCCTAAGGTCTCATGTTCAAGTCCTTACCTCCTACACTATCATGTTTTATGACTTACTATACTATGACTTTTTTGCCATACTATACTATGACATTTTTATACAATTTTCTTTTAACCATACTATACTATGAAGTTTTTTTATCTTAGTTTTATGCCATACTATACCATGACATTATTATGTTTTGTTATACAGGGAGAAGGAGGCATGTTGGTACAATGGTTATGATTGCTGGTTTACAACCCTAAGGTTGCAGGTTCAAGTCCTGGCCCTGCTATACTATGGTGTTTTATGACTTACTATTTAATGACTTTTTTTGCCATACTATACTATGACATTTTTAGACATTTTTTTTTACCATGCTATACTATGATGTTTTTTTATTTTAGTTTTATGCCATACTATACCATGACATAATTATGTTTCCTAAAACAGGGGGACGGAGGCATGGTGGTACAATGGTTATGATTGTTGGCTTAAAACACTCAAGTGCCAGGTTCAAGTCCCGGACCTGCTATACTGTGAAGTTTTATTACTTACTATACTATCACTTTTTTTTGTCTTTTTTGCCATACTATACTATGACCTTTTTTCAGTTTTTTTTTCCATACTATACTATGATGTTTTTTTTTTTTTTTTTCCATACTATACCATGACGTTTTTAGACAATTTTATGCAATACTATACTATGAGGTTTGTTGATGTTTTTTTGCCATACTATACTATGAATTGTGTTGATATGTTTTTGCCATACTATACTATGTCCTATTTTGGCATTTATTGCCATACTATACTATGAACTGTGTTGATATTTCTTTGCCATACTATACTATGATATTATTATGTCTCCTTAAATAGGGTGAAGGAAGCATGGTGGTACAATGGTTATGATTGCAGGTTTACAACCCCAAGGTCTCAGGTTCAAGTCCTGGCCCTGCTATACTATGACTTTTTTTTTGTTTTTTTGGCCATACTATACTATGAATTTTTTTATTTTTTTTTATTTGCCATACTATAACCATGACGTTTTTTTTTTTTTTTTGCCATACTATACTATGACATTGTTTTTTTGTTTTTTTTGCCATACTATACTATGATTTTTTATTTTTTTTGCCATACTATACTATGACATTGTTTTGTTTTTTTTTTGTCATACTATACTATAACGTTTTTTTTTTTGTCATACTATACTATGACGTTTTTTTTTTTGCCCTACTATACTATGATGTTTTTTTTTTTTTTTTTGCCATACTATACTTTGACGTTTTTTTTTGCCATATTATACTATGACTTTTTTTGGGGTTTTTTGCCATACTATACTATGATGTTTTTTTTTTTTTTTTTTTCCATACTATACTATGACATTGTTTTTTTTTTTTTATCATACTATACTATGACGTTTTTTTTGGTTTTTTTGCCATACTATACTATGACTTTTTTTTTTTTTTTTGCCATACTATACTATGACATTGGTTTTTTTTTTTTTGTCATACTATACTATGACGTTTTTTTTGGTTTTTTTGCCATACTATACTATGACTTTTTTTTTTTTTTTTGCCATACTATACTATGACATTGTTTTTTTTTTTTTGTCATACTATACTATGACGTTTTTTTTGGTTTTTTTGCCATACTATACTATGACGTTTTTTTTTTTTTTCCACACTATACTACGACGATTTTTTTTTTTTTTTTTTGCCATACTATACTATGACTCTTTTTTTAATTTTTTTGCCATACTTTACTATGACGTTTTTTTTTTTTTTTTGCCATACTATACTATGAAGTTTTTTTTTTTTTTTCCACACAATACTACGACGATTTTTTTTTTTTTTTTTTTGCCATACTATACTATGACGCTTTTTTTTTTTTTTTTTTTGCCATACTATACTATGACGTTTTTTCTGTTTTTTTTTGCCATACTATACTATGACGTTTTTTTTTGCCATACTGTACTATGACGTTTTTTTTTTTTTTTTTTTGCCATACTATATTATGATGTTTTTTTTGCCATACTTTACTATGATTTTTTTTTTTTTTTTTTTGCCATACTATACTATGACATTGTTTTTTTTGTTTTTTTTTGTCATACTATAATATGACATTGTTTTTTTTTTTTTATCATACTATACTATGACGTTTTTTTTTTTGCCATACTATACTAAGACGTTTTTTGGGTTTTTTTTGCCATACTATACTATGATTTTTTTTTTTTTTTGCCATACTATACTATGACATTGTTTTTTTTGTTTTTTTTTGTCATACTATAATATGACATTTTTTTTTTTTTTTTTTGCCATACTATACCATGACGTTTTTTTTTTGTTTTTTTGGTCATACTATACTATGACGTTTTTTTTGTTTTTTTTGCCATACTATACCATGACGTTTTTTTTTTTGTTTTTTTGGTCATACTATACTATGACGTTTTTTTTGTTTTTTTTGCCATACTATACTATGACATTGTATTTTTTTTTTGTCATACTATACTATGACTTTTTTTTTTTTGCCGTACTATACTTAGACGTTTTTTGGGGTTTTTTTGCCATACTATACTATGACGTTTTTTTTTGCCATATTGTACTATGACGTTTTTTGTTTTTTTTTTTGCCATACTATACTATGATTTTTTTTTTTTTTTTGCCATACTATACTATGACATTGTTTTTTTTGTTTTTTTTTGTCATACTATAATATGACGTTTTCTTTTTTGCCATACTATACTACGACATTGTTTCTTTTTGCCATACTATACTACGACGTTATTTTTTTTTTTTTTGCCGTACTATATTATGACGTTATGTTTAATTTTTTTTGCCATACTATACTATGACGTTATGTTTAATTTTTTTTGCCATACTATACTATGACGTTTTTTTTGCCATATTGTACTATGACTTTTTTTGTTTTTTTTTGCCATACTATACTATGACGTTTTTTTTGTTTTTTTTGCCATACTATACTATGACATTGTTTTTTTAATTTTTTTTGTCATACTATATTATGACGTTTTTTTTTTTGCCATACTATACTATGACGTTTCTTGGTTTTTTTTTGCCATACTATACTATGACGTTGTTTTTTTTGTTTTTTTTGCCATACTATATTATGACGTTTTTTTTTTTTTATTTGCCATACTATTACTATGACGTTTTTTTGTTTTTTTTTTGTCATACTATAATATGACGTTTTTTTTTTATTTTTTGCCTTACTATACTATGACGTTTTTTGGGTTTTTTTTGCCATACTATACTACGACATTGTTTTTTTTTTTTTTTGTCATACTATACTATGACTTTTTTTTGTTTTTTTTGCCATACTATACTACGACATTGTTTCTTTTTTTTGTCATACCATACTATGACGTTTTTTTTTTTGCCATACTATACTATGATCATTTTTTTGGTTTTTTTTTTGCCTTACTATACTATGACGTTTTTTTTTGCCATATTGTACTATGACGTTTTTTTTTTTTTTTTTTGCCATACTATACTATGATTTTTTTTTTTTTTTTTGCATACTATACTATGACGTTTCTTGGTTTTTTTTTGCCATACTATACTATGACGTTTGTTTTTGCCATATTATACTATGACTTTTTTGGGTTTTTTTTGCCATACTATACTATGACATTGTTTTTTTTGTTTTTTTTGCCATACTATACTACGACATTGTTTCTTTTTTTTGTCATACCATACTATGACGTTTTTTTTTTTTGCCATACTATACTATGATCATTTTTTTGGGGTTTTTTTTTGCCTTACTATACTATGACGTTTTTTTTTGCCATATTGTACTATGACGTTTTTTTTGTTTTTTTTTGCCATACTATACTATGACGTTTTTTGGGTTTTTTTTGCCATACTATACTATGACGTTTTTTTTGTTTTTTTTTGCCATACTATACCATGACGTTTTTTTTTTTTTGCATACTATACTATGACGTATTTTGGGGTTTTTTTTTGCCATACTGTACTACGACGTTTTTTTTTTTTTTTTTTTTGCCATACTATACTATGACGTTTTTTTTTTGTTTTTTTTGCCATACTATACTTTGACGTTTTTTTTTGCCATATTATACTATGACTTTTTTGGGTTTTTTTTTTGCCATACTATACTATGACATTGTTTTTTTTTTTTTTTTTTTGCCTTACTATACTATGAGTTTTTTTTTTTTGGGTTTTTTTTGCCATACTATACTAAGACGTTTTTTTTTGCCATACTATACTATGACGTTTTTTTTGGTTTTTTTTGCCATACTATACTATGACGTTTTTTGGGTTTTTTTTGCCATACTGTACTACGACGTTTTTTTTTTTTTTTTTTTGCCATACTATACTATGACGTTTTTTTTGTTTTTTTTTGCCATACTATACTATGACGTATTTTGGGTTTTTTTTGCCATACTGTACTACGACGTTTTTTTTTTTTTTTTGCCATACTATACTATGACGTTTTTTTTGTTTTTTTTGCCATACTATACTTTGACGTTTTTTTTTGCCATATTATACTATGACTTTTTTGGGTTTTTTTTTGCCATACTATACTATGACGTTATTTTTTTTTTTTTTTGCCATACTATACTATGACGTTTTTTGGGGTTTTTTTGCCATACTATACTATGACGTTTTTTTTTGCCATACTATACTATGACATTTTTTTGTTTTTTTTGCCATACTATACTATGACGTTTTTTTTGTTTTTTTTGCCATACTATACTATGACGTTTTTTTTGTTTTTTTTGCCATACTATACTATGACATTGTATTTTTTTTTTTGTCATACTATACTATGACATTGTATTTATTTTTTTGCCATACTATACTATGACATTGTATTTTTTTTTTTGTCATACTATACTATGACGTTTTTTGGTTTTTTTTTGCCATACTATACTATGACGTTTTTTTTTGCCATATTGTACTATGACGTTTTTTTTTGTTTTTTTTGCCATACTATACTATGATTTTTTTTTTTTTTATTTGCCATACTATACTATGACATTGTTTTTTTTTTTTTTTTGTCATACTATACTATGACGTTTTTTTTTTTGCCATACTATACTTTGACGTTTTTTTTTGCCATATTATACTATGACTTTTTTGGGTTTTTTTTGCCATACTATACTATGACGTTTTTTTTTTTTTTTTTTGCCATACTATACTATGACATTTTTTTTTTTTTTTTTTGTCATACTATACTATGAGTTTTTTTTGTTTTTTTTGCCATACTATACTATGACGTTTTTTGGGTTTTTTTTGCCATACTATACTATGACGTTATTTTTTTTTTTTTTTGCCATACTGTACTATGACGTTTTTTTTTTGCCATACTATACTATGACTTTTTTTTTTTGCCATACTATACTATGACGTTTTTTTTTGTTTTTTTTGCCATTGTATAGTATGACATTGTTTTTTTTGCAATAGTATACTATTTCTTTTTTTTTTTTTGCCATACTATACTATGACGTTTTTTGGTACAATGGTTATGATTGCTGGTTTACAACCCTAAGGTATCAGGTTCAAGTCCTGGCCCGGCTATACTACAATGTTTTATGACTTACTACACTATGACTTTTTTATGCCTTAGTATATTATGACAGTTTTACGACTTTTTAAGCCTTACATTTTTTGATGATTTTATGTCATACTATACTATGAAGTTTTATGCTTTACAATACTATGACTTTTTGTGTCACATTATACTATGACATTTTATGTTTTTCTATACTTTGACGTTTTCATGAATTTCTGTGCCTTAGTATACTATTACGTTTTATGCCTTACTATACCATTATATTTTTATGACTTTCTATGCCTTTTTATACTATTCCCTCTATATGATGATTTATGCTTTTTTTATAATATGACATTTTTATCTCTTTTTATGCCAGAAAGACAAGAGAGTATGAGACGTTGAGTAAAGGGAAATTTATTGTGAACAGACTGAATAGGCTTTGGTGCTTAGACCCTGGTAGGAAGTGGATCACCATGGAAACAATCCATAGATTTAAGTCCCTCCAATTGGAGGAGTCTTCCCCTAGAGTCTAGACACTGTTTGTGATGAGTAATGGGACATCTTCATGAGGGAAACTTCTGATTGGATGGTTTGATTGGAGATGGTCTTTCATGCATAGTTGAGGTGGAGAAGGGGTGGAGGTTGGTCACAGATACTTCACGGTGCTGAAATGACAGCTGAATGACAGCAGAGAGAGAGAACCATTTTAAAGTTTGACACCTTACGGGTGATTGGCTGACGGCCCCCGTGTAATGTTGTGATTGGGTAAAGACATAAATGAGTGCGCGGAGCTTAAACATAGTGGGAAACAGTGACCTGAGATCAATATGTAACAGTATAAACTTAGACGTAGTCTTGTTAATCTATGTTCATATACAAATTTTACTATTGGCATTTCATATACATTATAAAATTATACCTTCAGATATCCAGAGGATGTATATGTGCGATACTAATATTTCCCCATATAGGTGACATACATTATATCACTCAGCACATTTCTGCATGTGAAGCAACAATTTATCAAAAATTGTCAGTCAGTGAAATCTGTTGTGCATCAGAGAGCTGAGGAGACGGTTGAGTGTGTTTTGTATATATATCACTGAGTGTGTAGCAGGTAAAAACCCTTCAAATGTCAGAAAGTCCTGAAGAAAACTGAACTGATTAAAAAGAAACACACACACACACACACACACACACACACACACACACACACACACATACTGTACGTTCCTTATAGATATATACACTATACAATGTACTGCACCTCCTGAATAAACACACTAATATAAAACATTCTCCAAAGACAGGCGCACAAAACAGAGACACACTGTCGAACACAGACGGATCTTCAGCTGACAGAGTTTTTACTTTAAACAGAAACACCTGAGCGTTAGCATGTGTGTGTGTTTGTGTGTGTGTGTGTGTGTGTGTGTGTGTTAATCTGTACTGGTCTAGGTCTCTGTTTTGTGTCTGTCTTTCATTGCTTGTGTGTGTGTGTGTGTTAGGATGTGTGTCAGCTCTGTGTGTTTGCCCACAGCAGTCTGTCTGTGTCCAAACTGTGGGCTGATAAAGTTAAACTCTGTCTGACTGTTAAAGCTTCACTCTGCGCTCAGACGCGCGGACGCCCTCAAACTCCACCCCACACACTCCACACTAGTTTCCTTTCCTTTTTTTACTTTGAAAAACAAGCGCTCCTTACACCAGACTTTGTGTGTCCATGTGCACATGTGAGTTTTTAGTTTCAGTTCAGACACAATCAGAGGACGGAGACCTGGTTCACATGAGAAAAAGGTCGTTGACTGTCTCCCACCTCCATTCTGTCCTTCCGTCCTTCCATCCGTCCATCCGTCTACATGTCTGTCTGTCTGTCTGTCTGTCTGTCTGCCTGTCTGTCTGTCTGCCTGCCTGCCTGCCTGCCTGCCTGCCTGCCTGCCTGCCTGTCTGCCTGCCTGCCTGTCTGTCTGTCTGTCTGTCTGCCTGTCTGTCTGCCTGCCTGCCTGCCTGCCTGCCTGCCTGCCTGTCTGTCTGTCTGTCTGTCTGTCTGTCTGTCTGCCTGCCTGCCTGCCTGCCTGCCTGCCTGTCTGTCTGTCTGTCTGTCTGTCTGTCTGTCTGTCTGTCTGTCTGTCTGCGTTCACTGTGGTAGAAACACCCTCCAGAGTTTAATATTACCCTCAGACTCCTGACTGCAGCTTTAATCGTGTGTTTTTGTTCGTCTCCTGTTTTGGTGATAAGCTCCGGCTGCGCTTCAAGGTACAGAGACTTTAGCGACACTAATCCTCAGCACCTGGCTGATCTGACACCAACATGACCTCACAGACACCTGAATGCTCACACCGAGGAGGTGGGCCGAGCCGGGCCGAGCCGAGCCTGTTTATGGAGAAACCAGACCAAGATACACCCACAGGTCCACAACCAGCAGACGGAGCTGATACTGGACAAATCAGGATCTCAGAGGGTTGAGAATACAGGTGTTTCACAAACTGTTGGTGAACAGAGAAAGAAATGCAACAGGACTACAAAGAGACACAAGACGATCACAAAGAGACACAAGACGATCACAAAGAGACACAAGACGATCACAAAGAGACACAAGACGATCACAAAGAGACACAAGACGACCACAAAGAGACACAAGACGATCACAAAGAGACACAAGACGATCACAAAGAGACACAAGACGATCACAAAGAGACACAAGACGACCACAAAGAGACACAAGACGACCACAAAGAGACACAAGACGAACACAAAGAGACACAAGACGACCACAAAGAGACACAAGACGATCACAAAGAAACACAAGACGATCACCAAATAAACTGTTTAAACCTTCTCCAAGCACAATGACCTGTGATCATCCAGAGCTCAGGTGACCAGGTGTCTACACTGTCGAAGATTATTGATCATTGATCATTGATGATTCTGATGGACTTTAGTTTCATATGTTCTATATTTTCATATAGCATGTTATATAAACATCCTCAATGCCGATGTAAATATGATCAGTATATTTTGATGGTGGTTGATGCAGTAACAGCAGTGAGTCAGTGAGAAGAAGAAGAAGAAGAAGAAGAAGAAGAAGAAGAAGAAGAAGGAGTGTGACAGCAGTCTGCAGCAGAAGACGATCGATCAGCCGATGCAGCCGCCTCCTCTCATCTTACCTGACAGGAAGAGAGACGAATGGACCAAACTTTCCCACCAAACTGCTGTTTACAGAGCTGGAGGGGGGGTGGGGGGGGTGGGGGGGGTGGGGGGGGTGGGGGGGGTGGGAAAGGTGAAGTGAGAGAAGAGGTTAGAGAGGCTTGTCAGAGTCACAGTCATTAATAAAAAGGTATCACCTGAGGACGTGAGCTGGTTACACAGCAGAGATTTACTTTAGTTGAATCATGTCAGATACGAACACACGCTGGAATCACACCGTTGGTTCATTTACATCAGGTGTGTTTCCATTCACCTGCTTAAAGCACAATCTGAAACTGTGACCTTAAAGCGAGTCAAAAACTCAACATTCACATGAGGCGGTTTTTCAGATGATTCCACCTTTAACTGGAATGACATCAGCTTCATTCACACATCATCACTCAGTGGAAACACCGAACAGTCACACCTGTGTTTTGATGAAAAAATTAAAATTGCTTTTCTGTTGCGCAAAACGGAGACGCAGCTAATGTGGCGTTCGACCCGTTTTTACTTCACGTTCATTTTCAGCTGCCGTGACGGACGATAAAGTCCACAAGTTTAGAGGATTAAATCATCTAGTGTGGAGTTAGCACAGACACACACACACACACACACACACACACACACACACACACACACACACACACACACATGCCTATAGACACACACTCAGGACAGTGATGAGTGTGTTTAGCTTGGAGGGAGGTGGGGTGGAGGATCTGCAGGTCGAGGGGAGGGAGGTGAAGTGGAGCAGGGGTGGGAGGGGGTGGCGGGGGGGGGAGTAACTTTAGCTGTTAATGATGGTGGAGGGGGGGTGGGGGGGGTGGGGGGGGTGGGGGGGTTACAAATGACATGAAGAGAGAGAGGGAATGTAAGACGATCCAGGTTGGACTCACCCTTAAAAGCAACAGCACCTATTGTCCCTGCAGGCTGAGTGTGTGTGTGTGTGTGTGTGTGTGTGTGTGTGTGTGTGTGTGTGTGTGTGTGTGTGTGTGTTGACAGGATGGCAGGTCGTTATGAATCATCTCTTCCTCATCCTCCTCCCTCTCTTCGGCCCCCGAGGGCGACATTAGCTTTAGAGCGAGCTGTCATGTTCAAGAGAGGAGCGCTTGTTTTGTTGTACCCAAAGAAAGGAAACACTGTGAAAACATACACATGTACTTAGAGCCGCAAAGTATGTAAACAAGCCGGCCGGGGCTGACAGGTACACGCACGGCGGAGACCGGCAGGGTTGAAATGTGGAGGGAGAAGAGGGGAAACACACACACACACACACACACACACACACACACACACACACACACACACAGACACACACAGGTAATTTGGAGGGAGGAAGTATGTCAATAGACAAAGAAGTGAAGGGAGCGCTTGTTTTGTTGTGGCCAGAGAAAGAACAACACACACACGTACTTAGTGAGGTGAAATATGTAAATACACGGCCGAGGTTGAGTTTCAGAGACGTTCGTGTAACCGGAGAGCAAGGAGGTCGGCGTCCCGCCTCTTCTTCTTCTTCTTCTTCTTCACTGGAATTTTTGTCAATGCTTCACAGAAAAGAAGAAGCAGATGTTGTTTGTGATTTGAATAAAAGATGAAACCGCTGACGGAGAGTGTCGGCTTGTTTGAGCAGAACTTGGGTCCTAATGACGGAGGAGGACTGTGGAGTTAAGAATGTTTTATTCCACCTTAAAGACCTCTTCTGATTGGCTCACCGACCTGTTGTTACTACAGCTGCAGAGAGAAGCCTGAGAGAGGAGATGTGAAACTACACTGCGATGGTTTTTATATCTTCTGATGGATCAACACTTCAAAATAAAACACAAGAGAAGTTTAAATCTGGAGCTTTAATCTGAAATATTATGGAGTTTAAATATGACAAGGAAATGGATTTAATTAAGTGATGACATCATGGCCTCCAACATGATTGCTGGTTTCTAATGGAGCTAAATACAATTTCATTCGGTTTAGCTCGAGTCACTAGTTGATGGAAATAAGTCTTTTATTATATCAATATATAAGTCTGAATAAATGTTTAATGTTGATATTACAGCTGAAGGTGTTTCACTTTTCCTAATGCATGCTGGGATTGACTCTGGCCCCTTCCCAATCAGAGATCAATAAAGTTTTATCCATTAAAAATCAAAGTGGGGGGGGGGGGGGGCTTAGTGTGCTTTCAGGATAAAAATCACCAGAAAAAAAATAACAGCAAACAGTCTGAGTCCTGAGGGGAGCGCTTGT
>NC_079376.1:1142500-1150000 GCF_021018895.1 Seriola aureovittata | reverse complement strand
CAAAGTTTAAGTGTTTAAATGAAAAGTTCCCTCCACAACGTCGCAGAAACCTTTTCTCCTTCTGTTGATCCGAAGACAGAAACCCGTGTCAGTTATTTAGATCCAGAACGTTTTACAGAACATCATCTGTTTAAAAAAACTGAGTTCATGAGTCGTATAAAAACTCTTCCTGTTTGCGCTGAAGGACTAGAGACGAGTCAGAAAGCAGCTTTGAACAGGTTTCAGATCCTCAGTAAGGAGATCAGTCAGTGATCTGTGTCTGAGGAACTGGGCCCTGGTCTTCCTCCTGCTTCGCCTCCTCTGACCGATGACAATCTGAAGACGCTGTTTGACCCGAGCTGATGGGATGTTTCTCTGCTAGTGATGACAGCGAGCTGCGCTCCATCAACAAAACAAACGCTCCTCCTGAAAGAAAACCAAATAGATAGCTCCTCTTCTCTCCTCCTCCTCCTCCTCTGATCCCCTCCACCGCCAATGAAAACAACTCTTCCACTCAAACCGACGGCGCAAATTCAACAAGCAAATCAAACAAACCTCCAGCGGACAGGCGGCCTTTTGTCTCGCCGCCAGCCGAGAGGAGCGGACGAAGAAGATGAGAAGGGCAGAGGGGAAAGGTTTCTGAGCTGTGATGGGTGACGTTCTGGTTCTGCAACTCAAACCCAGAATCTGTCGTTTAACGATCTAACACCGTTTAATATCGTATAAAGTATATTAACATACCAGTATATTAGAATAATTGTTCTTAAGTATAAAAATTTAAAAGTTCATTTTTAAACTTTAGAACATTTCATATACAACTTAAGCTGTATTTTAGTGCACCAGTTTCAAACACATTTTAAAGCTCCATGTTTTTTCTTCTTCCGTGTTTTCAATCAGAAGAGAGGAGGCTCTGAGCCTCTCTTCTGATTGGCTGACTGTTTTCTGAGTGATCCAATAGAAATACAGCAGATTTCAGGTAAAAACACTCAGAGAAACCAAATCCTGCAAGGTTTGGATGGTGGGTCCAGGTGGGCGGGGCTTGGTGACTGCTTTGTTGTGACATCACAAAGTTCCAGAAGTCCTGACGGCTGGTTTTAAGGCTCAGTTTCTGAATACAGGCTGTGTGCATTTCTCTGTGGACTGAGGCTTTGATACTTTCACAGTATTAATATAGAAGCTAGAGCTGATCTATAATCACACTACACATGGACACACACCTTTACACTTTAATGTTGATTAAGTGAATGCAGAAATGTATTATATAATTGAGGATATCTTAAGTACAGTTTTCAATCAACTAACAACTTTTATTAACATTTACTCATTTCAAACACATATAAAGGACACTCAATAATATTGAATAACTTTGACTTTCTTCAATGCAGAGCTTCTTCTTCTTTGTTAAATTGGAGTCCAAGTGTTGAATGTGTCAAAATCTTCATTTTGTGTACATTTTTAGCACTTTAGCAGAATTACTCAGGTGAATGAAACTTCTTCCTCAGCCTGCTGAAGATCAAGAAGATGGGTGGAAAAAAAAAAAAAATTATAAATAATAAATAAATAATGTGCGCGTGCATGTGTAATGTGTTATATTAATATATATATATATATATATATATATATATATATATATATATATATATATATATATATATATATATATATATATATAGACATATATATAGACATATCTGTGTTCTATAAATGCACACACCACACCTACCCTCAACTGCGCACACACATACACATCTGCTTTCCCTCCAAGGTCTTTTAGTAAAAAAGAAAAAGTTCAACCGGCTGGTGAGCAACAAAAGAAGAAGCTCAAAGCCGAACAAGACAACACCGAACCCATTATCTACCTGCCTCACCCCACACACACACACACAGACACACACACAGACACACACACACACACACACACACACACACACACACCTTTCTGTGAATGCTGGCTGGCTCCCAGAGAGGTGAGAGAAACGCTATTAGCACCCTGGGCGTAATTACAGCGACTCGGGTGACATCTTACACTGGCTGGAAAGAAATAGAAAGAGTGTGTGTTTTTTGTACCTGTGTGTGTGTGTGTGGGGGTCTGTGTGTCTGTGTGTGTCGGCTGTCATGTTTGTGTGGGCTGAAGTCTCCTCACAGGGGAGGAAAGTTAGACAACAAAGGAGATGGAGGGTAAATTTGAGGGAGGAGAATAAATGAGCCGACATGTCGACTTTTGGAAGACCTGAACCTGATCCACTCCAGCAGGTGTGTGTGTGTGTGTGTGTGTGTGTGTGTGTGTTTTCAAGAGATGGAATTTGCAATGATGAGCATGGGCTTGCAGGTGTGCACGAGTGTCAGCTTCAGATGTGTGTGTAACAGAATTTTTTGCAGGTGAATTTCTATAGTAGAGTTTTTTAGCAGTTTCAGTTTTCTAGGACAGAAGTTGTCGTCACTCAACTGTTGCCTGGGACTTACATGACCACAATCAAAGCAACAGGTGGACCTGATATTAAGGTTGAGAGACAAAGATGCATAGAAGCTATCAACGGAAAACTAAAAGATGGAGGTGTTAGCGTTTAGCTAGTTCTCACTCAACATGGCAGATGATGGTTAGAAACAACTTCTGCTTGTCCCCCTGGTTTATCAGTGGCAGAAACATTGCATAAGTTGACTGTTTCTGTTTAGAAAGTCAAACAAGAACAACCATGACGACGCACACGACAACAAAATGACTCAAAAATGACGACAGAGACTCAAAACGACCAGGATGAGCCGTTGAGATGTTGTTGATAGTTGTTTTGTTTATGGACGTTTTTCCACATACAGTCAACTACAAAAATTAGCGCAAAGCACGGAACCATTACTCAAAACTATGCAAAAAATGTATGCTTAACTGTTAGCATGGAGGCTACCAACCCTGCACATAGTCATTAGCATGAAACCTGCCATAGAAAGAGTTATCATAGGATTAGATTGGAATAAGCTACGACTCGGCATAAAATATGTTCAACCATTAGCATAGACCCAGCTATCATTCAACACAAACCTATGGCTAATGTTAATGATGGACTTTTTAGTCCCTGAAATATTTGTCCCATGAAATGTGAGGAGATTTTATCAACTATCCCTGCTATCACTAAAAACAGTGATGTGTTAGCATGGACTTTGCTATCGCTCAACATATAGTAAACCATTAGCATGGACAGCACAGCACATGAGAAGAAAGTTAGCACAAAGCCAGCTACCACTCAGCGTAGAACATGCTAAGCTATTAGCATGAAGCTGCAGGACCAGTGCAACAGGGACACGTGGATGATTTAGATGCTTTAATAGGAAGTTACCTGTGTCTGTTTGTCTACCTGTATTATATCTGAATGTCAGGAACAATGAACACAAATGTGTGTATGTATCCACAGGTATCATGTTGTGTGTGAATGCATGTGTGTGTGATCTCTATGTCACCCCCCTCTACACACACGCACACAGTTTAAACAGTGACTGATGGCTCTGTGTAATGAATGTAAAGGCTGTATTGTTCATTTCAGCAGCATTCACATATTAGTGTCGGGCCCCGGGGCGAGCGAGACGGCTAATGCTGGGCTCAGCTTTCCACCTCCACTTCAAAGAGAGAGAGAAAGGGGGGGGGGTGCTAAAATGAGGTTGGGTTGTGGTGAACTAATAGAGATATTCACACACAAAGACACAAACACATGTACATAGAAGTATGAACCTCCAGAGCTGCCGTATGAGTTCGACTTCAGTCACTGCACACGGCACGAGCAGATCGGACCCTTCACATACAGATACGCTATCTATCTATCTATCTATCTATCTATCTATCTATCTATCTATCTATCTAACTATCTATCTAACTATCTATCTATCTATCTATCTATCTATCTATCTATCTATCTATCTATCTATCTATCTATCTATCTATCTATCTATCTATCTATCTATCTATCTATCTATCTGTCTATCTATCTATCTATCTATCTAACTATCTATCTAACTATCTATCTATCTATCTATCTATCTATCTATCTATCTATCTATCTATCTATCTAACTATCTATCTATCTATCTATCTATCTATCTATCTAACTATCTATCTATCTATCTAACTATCTATCTATCTATCTAACTATCTAACTATCTATCTATCTATCTATCTATCTATCTATCTATCTATCTATCTATCTATCTATCTATCTATCTATCTATCTATCTATCTATCTTTACAAAAACCAAAGAGTCAAAGTGTAAGGAATGAAAGGAATAAAAGCTAGCTAGTTAGCATATTAGCTAACTACACAAAGTCAGGACAACGTCTAATACCAACGTCAGTTTGACATTCAGTAGAATTCTGGCGTTAATTATTGTGGTTGGTTTAAAGTTGTGTTGTTAAGTAACAAACATTGCTAAAGGTCTGCGAAACGTATCAAGGTAAATTAGCCAACGTTGGATTATGACCAATTCGATTTTTAATTTCCAACCAAAGTTTAAGATTTAAGTTTAAATTTAAGTTACAGTGACATCTGGTGGCTGCTGCGTGATGTTTAGCAAGTTCAATTTTACAAGAAGGTTACTTAAAGTTTTAAAAGCAAAGAAGTGTGACTGTTTTCAAGCCACTAACGAAAGTGAGAAATCCCACATATACTCAGAACCTGAAGGTGCCCAGACGTAAGCTCTGCAGTTTGAGTCTTCTCTACTGTGAACTGCATATGAGCGAATGATTGAGGAGTAGCAACTGCAACTATACATGTGTTTGCTATACGTATACTTTACTGTGTCTTCTAGTGCCTTTGCAAATTCCACAGTGGAATGAGAAACATCATGGACATGGCATGTACACTACTTTCTGCTAGTAAGTGTCCATAAATCTCCATTTACTTCTCACTACTGAGTGAACTATTGAGTGTCTACTATTTAGGGAGAAGTGAAAGAATGAAGACGGAGGTGATTTCGGACGCAGCCCCTGATCTTATCACTGGTGTCTGAGTGGGAGTGAATCCCTGCAGCAGGTTCAACATCTGCCGCGAAGACTGAAACCAGAGGAGTGTGTGTGTGTGTGTGTGTGTGTGTGTGTGTGTGTGTCGGGGGGGGGGGGCATTAATGATCAATCATTCAACATGTTACACTATCGCATATCAGGCGTCCACATACTTTTGGCCACATGCTATGGCTTTAATCAATGGTATTGTGAGATATTTAAGAGTTCCCTCAGTGGAAATGTTAAGAGCCTCTAACACACACAGCGAGAACACACACTTCACTTGATCATATAAATAACAGTTATAATCAAAAGGTCACATGATATGTAGGTGAGCCGCTCTGTGAGCAGGTGTATGGAGCTGAATTACTTTTCCCTTCCTGAGTGGTGGGTTCTGCTGTATTTTCCTTTGTATGACTGTATTATTAGCATGATTGCTTCATGGAGAGCATGACATTATGTTTCATGTCTTTGTCTGATAAATGTCAAAAAAAGAAAATGAACAAAAGCATGTCAAGTGATTGTTCTGTGACTCCAGCGTCTATGGTTCCCATGTTTGGAATGACTGGCAGGTGTGTTAATACACAGACCGAACCGAGAGCAAAAACCAAACCTGAGCTTTTTCTGTTTCCTGACGCTGGTAAATGTTTGTTTCCATAAGCGATGTGTGAAAACAGGCCGCTAATTTAATTTAGTATCGGCCAAGAAAATGCTCATTTGTGATGTATAACTTTTGAATTATGTGAATATGTCTGGTTGTCATAAACATATCATTTCCATGGTCAAAAATCGTATTGTTTATTTAACATTATGGCTACAGACTGTCTGTCAATTAAACCTCAAACACAGCTCTTCTCAACCACCACATTCTGCTCTGCACCACCCACTCACCCACCCACTGTCTGAATGTGAATGATTGTAAATCTCCATTTCTGTGTGTTTTCAGAAACACACAAAAAGCTGCATATTAAAACTTTAAGTGTCTTCTGTCGTAATATTTTGAAAACAAATCGTTTTACTTCCATTTGAAACCAACACATCATGTTGGTGTGTCCTGCTCTCTGCGGCCTGAGACACACAACCAGGAAAACTCATGTCCAGGTCCAAACTCAGGTCTGTACTGAGGGAAATCAACAGTTAGTCCAGATCAGTCCTGATACTGATCAGTCCTGATACTGATCAGTCCTGATATTGATCATTAGGACCAGATCCAGAGACCTTTGTTGTAAACAGACTGAGATTCAGTTCCTGTGTTAACTTCTGTTAAGAGACCGATTTACATCTGACTCACAGATTAGAGCTCTCGCTTTCTGTGATAGTGTGCACACACACGCACACACACGCACGCACGCACGCACACACACACACACACACACACACACACACACACACACACACACACACACACACACACACACACAGAGGAATGTGAAGAGAGAGAGCACTGCTGTTGACCTCTCTCTTTCTTTTGTCTCTTTGAGCCAAGTTTTGCCCTGAGTGCTAGATACATGATCCAACCCAAACTTCACTGACTGACACACACACACACACACACACACACACACACACACACACACACACACACACAGACACACACACACACACACACAGAATGCAGACGCACACATGCACATACAACTTTTTTCACTTTCTGTCTCCTTTTCACTGTCACACACATCATGCCTGTACATACACACTGTTTTACTTTGTCACTCACTTTTTCACACACACACACACACACACACACACACACACACACACACACACATTCCTGGAAGACAAAGACAGAAGAGCGAGGTCTGTCAGAGTCAAATGTCAAACTGCGCTTAGCTGCTGTTTGCTAAACACTCCTCTGGTAATGACTTCAAATAGCATAGCAAAACATGTTCTGTGTGTGTGTGGTGTGTGTGTGTGTGTGTGTGTGTGTGTGTGTGTGTGTCGGGGGGGGGGGACATTAATGATCAATCATTCAACATGTTACACTATCGCATATCGGGCGTCCACATACTTTTGGCCACATGCTATGGCTTTAATCAATGGTATTGTGAGATATTTAAGAGTTCCCTCAGTGGAAATGTTAAGAGCCTCTAACACACACAGCGAGAACACACACTTCACTTGATCATATAAATAACAGTTATAATCAAAAGGTCACATGATATGTAGGTGAGCCGCTCTGTGAGCAGGTGTATGGAGCTGAATTACTTTTCCCTTCCTGAGTGGTGGGTTCTGCTGTATTTTCCTTTGTATGACTGTATTATTAGCATGATTGCTTCATGGAGAGCATGACATTATGTTTCATGTCTTTGTCTGATAAATGTCAAAAAAAGAAAATGAACAAAAGCATGTCAAGTGATTGTTCTGTGACTCCAGCGTCTATGGTTCCCATGTTTGGAATGACTGGCAGGTGTGTTAATACACAGACCGAACCGAGAGCAAAAACCAAACCTGAGCTTTTTCTGTTTCCTGACGCTGGTAAATGTTTGTTTCCATAAGCGATGTGTGAAAACAGGCCGCTAATTTAATTTAGTATCGGCCAA
>NC_079376.1:1065000-1140000 GCF_021018895.1 Seriola aureovittata | reverse complement strand
TGCTGTGTTACTTGTTGTTGCTGGTTGCTGTGTTACTTGTTGCTGGTTGCTGTGTTACTTGTTGCTGGTTGCTGTGTTACTTGTTGTTGCTGGTTGCTGTGTTACTTGTTGTTGCTGGTTGCTATGTTACTTGTTGCTGGTTGCTGTGTTACTTGTTGTTGTTGCTGGTTGCTGTGTTACTTGTTGTTGTTGCTGGTTGCTGTGTTACTTGTTGTTGCTGGTTGCTATGTTACTTGTTGCTGGTTGCTGTGTTACTTGTTGTTGCTGGTTGCTATGTTACTTGTTGCTGGTTGCTATGTTACTTGTTGCTGGTTGCTATGTTACTTGTTGCTGGTTGCTGTGTTACTTGTTGTTGTTGCTGGTTGCTGTGTTACTTGTTATTGTTGCTGGTTGCTGTGTTACTTGTTGCTGGTTGCTGTGTTACTTGTTGCTGGTTGCTGTGTTACTTGTTGTTGCTGGTTGCTGTGTTACTTGTTGTTGCTGGTTGCTATGTTACTTGTTGCTGGTTGCTGTGTTACTTGTTGTTGTTGCTGGTTGCTGTGTTACTTGTTATTGTTGCTGGTTGCTGTGTTACTTGTTGCTGGTTGCTGTGTTACTTGTTGCTGGTTGCTGTGTTACTTGTTGTTGTTGTTGCTGGTTGCTGTGTTACTTGTTGCTGGTTGCTGTGTTACCTGTTGTTGCTGGTTGCTGTGTTACTTGTTGTTGTTGCTGTGTTACTTGTTGTTGCTGGTTGCTGTGTTACTTGTTGTTGCTGGTTGCTGTGTTACTTGTTGTTGCTGGTTGCTATGTTACTTGTTGCTGGTTGCTGTGTTACTTGTTGTTGTTGCTGGTTGCTGTGTTACTTGTAGCTGGTTGCTGTGTTACTTGTTGTTGCTGGTTGCTGTGTTACTTATTGTTGTTGCTGATTGTTGTTGCTGGTTGCTGTGTTACTTGTTGCTGGTTGCTGTGTTACTTGTTGTTGCTGGTTGCTGTGTTACTTGTTGTTGCTGGTTGCTGTGTTACTTGTTGTTGCTGGTTGCTATGTTACTTGTTGCTGGTTGCTGTGTTACTTGTTGTTGTTGCTGGTTGCTGTGTTACTTGTAGCTGGTTGCTGTGTTACTTGTTGTTGCTGGTTGCTGTGTTACTTATTGTTGTTGCTGATTGTTGTTGCTGGTTGCTGTGTTACTTGTTGCTGGTTGCTGTGTTACCTGTTGTTGCTGGTTGCTGTGTTACTTGTTGTTGCTGGTTGCTGTGTTACTTGTTGTTGCTGGTTGCTATGTTACTTGTTGCTGGTTGCTGTGTTACTTGTTGTTGCTGGTTGCTATGTTACTTGTTGCTGGTTGCTGTGTTACTTGTTGTTGTTGCTGGTTGCTGTGTTACTTGTTATTGTTGCTGGTTGCTGTGTTACTTGTTGCTGGTTGCTGTGTTACTTGTTGCTGTGTTACTTGTTGTTGCTGGTTGCTGTGTTACTTGTTGTTGCTGGTTGCTATGTTACTTGTTGCTGGTTGCTGTGTTACTTGTTGTTGTTGCTGGTTGCTGTGTTACTTGTAGCTGGTTGCTGTGTTACTTGTTGTTGTTGCTGGTTGCTGTGTTACTTGTTGCTGGTTGCTGTGTTACTTATTGTTGCTGGTTGCTGTGTTACTTGTTGTTGTTGCTAATTGCTGTGTTACTTGTTGTTGTTGCTGGTTGCTGTGTTACTTGTTGCTGGTTGCTGTGTTACTTGTTGTTGCTGGTTGCTGTGTTACTTGTTGTTGTTGCTGGTTGCTGTTTTACTTGTTGCTGGTTGCTGTGTTGCTGTGTTACTTGTTGCTGTGTTACTTGTTATTGTTATTGTTGCTGGTTGCTGTGTTACTTGTTGTTGCTGTGTTACTTGTTGCTAGTTGCTGTGTTACTTGTTGCTGGTTGCTGTGTTATTTGTTGTTGCTGTGTTACTTGTTGTTCCTGGTTGCTGTGTTATTTGTTCCTGGTTGCTGTGTTACTTGTTGTTGTTGCTGGTTGCTGTGTTACTTGTTGCTGGTTTCTGTGTTACTTGTTGTTGTTGCTGGTTGCTGTGTTACTTGTTGCTGGTTGCTGTGTTACTTGTTGTTGTTGTTCCTGGTTGCTGTGTTACTTGTAGCTGGTTGCTGTGTTACTTGTTGTTGTTGCTGGTTGCTGTGTTACTTGTTGTTGTTGCTGGTTGCTGTGTTACTTGTTATTGTTGCTGGTTGCTGTGTTACTTGTTGCTGGTTGCTGTGTTACTTGTTGCTGGTTGCTGTGTTACTTGTTGTTGTTGTTGCTGGTTGCTGTGTTACTTGTTGCTGGTTGCTGTGTTACTTGTTGTTGTTGCTGGTTGCTGTGTTACTTGTTGTTGTTGCTGGTTGCTGTGTTACTTGTTGCTGGTTGCTGTGTTACTTGTTGTTGTTGCTGGTTGCTGTGTTACTTGTTGTTGTTGCTGGTTGCTGAGTTACTTGTTGTTGTTGCTGGTTGCTGTGTTACTTGTTGTTGTTGCTGGTTGCTGTGTTACTTGTTGCTGGTTGCTGTGTTACTTGTTGCTGGTTGCTGTGTTACTTGTTGTTGTTGCTGGTTGCTGGTTGCTGTGTTACTTGTTGTTGTTGCTGGTTGCTGTGTTACTTGTTGCTGGTTGCTGTGTTACTTGTTGTTGTTGCTGGTTGCTGTGTTACTTGTTATTGATGCTGGTTGCTGTGTTACTTGTTGCTGGTTGCTGTGTTACTCGGCGAGTTGAGTGTGTCCTCTCCACTCTGCAGCAGAAATGTCAGCTCCACCACCGCCTGTGTTTAAAAGCTCCATCAGGAACCTCATGTGGAAACCTCAGGCGTGTTGCCGGCGGCGGCGGTGGCAGCGGCGGCGTTGCTGCACCCCCTGCACTCTGCAGCTCTCAGCCGGAGGGAGAAAGACTCTGCGTCTCTTCTCTATTTATTTCTGTCTCTATTTATTTCGTCCACACTCTGCTGCCGAGGTAAAAACATGCTGTGGCGCATATGGAAATTCGGTTAGCTTCACATCAAGGCGTGACATTTCAGAAATGTGAAATAAATTGATATGGTCCAATTAGATTGAAACCGCCGTCGGCTGGCCGGCGTCCTCCTCTCCTTCCCCCCTCCCCCGTCTCTCTCAACCTCTCGCCTCGTCCCAAATTGCTTTGCATTTGCCTGCTTGCATTCAGAGCTCTTAATTATATGGTGTTGTGTGGCGGCATTTGGCTGGAACAGCGAGGAGCTGGTGAGAGCTGCTGCGAGGCGGTTAGCCAGCGCGGCTAGGATGCGGCTAAAAGCTTATCCCGGCGGGGGAGAGGTGTTGGTGGTGGTGGGGTGGGGGGTGCAGGGGTGGTGGTGGGGTGGGGTGAGGGAACAAAAATCTAATCTCTAAGGAGAAAGATGACCAGACTGGAAGGAGGAGGAGGAAGAGGAGGAAGAAGAGGTGCTGATTGAAATACTTGTGAAGCTGCAGTTTGTGTTGCTGTTGTGTTAATTTGCGTTGAGCTCAGATTATAGGAGGAAGACTCAATGCTGCTTTGCTCAGCGATGAACAGTCTATGTCTTTAATAGGTCTTATAATATGCTGTGTTCACTCACTTGTCTTTTATTCGTATTTCACTGGAGCGCTGAGGTCGGAGTTATCGATGGTGATCTCTGTGCGCTCTCCACAACAAACACACAGGTTTCCTCATGTGCACACTATTCCTAATACTTCTTCAAAGTGGTTCAGTTCAGCACATCAGTCCAGGGGCCAGATGCATAAATGACCACAAAAACCACGCGCACGCCATTTCCCGCTCATAAACTGGTCTTTATAAACACAGAGTGTGTCACCTCACACATTCATTCGACCATGTGAACACACGGTTTAACAAACTGATCCAAGTGACAGTGAAAACACAAAACAAGCCGAGACACGTCATTTAACATGAAATAAAATAACCAGCTTCACGGAGCTTCATTCATTATCATCATTATAAGTTTTACAATTTTACAATTCATTGTGTTTAATATCCTTATTATTTATTGTGAGTAATTCTGAAAGTGTTTCACAGTATTTTAATAAATAAAGTTCAGAGTGAAACAGGACTTTACATTAGAGTGATTGTACTAAAGTAAACTGAGTTTCACAATCAGTGAAATTGTTCTTCTTCCTCGTCTTTCTTCTCTGTGTCTGATCACTTGTGGCGGAGACAAACTGATTGATTAAGGGCGAGCCGTCATTCATTTATGGCTGATTGTGGGAGTGGAAACGAGGCTCGTGCACATGTGAGTGAGATTCATAATTCTGATGAGCAGAATAAATATTTCTGAGTTTTATGCTTCTGGTTTTAGCAGCAACAACATTCATCACATTAATATTAGATATGTGCTTTCAGCAAAGACTCTGAGGTAAAAGTATCAGACAGAAAACTTTCAAAATAATGTCAGACTCTCTGTGATGTGAGAATGTGTCTGACTGTTTTATTTATTTGCAGCATTTGTGTTTTTTTTCCTTCAGTCTGTGTTTTGAGCTTTTTTTCAGACGTCGTTTATCTTTTATATTAATATGTTTCTGTTTCATCAATTAAAAACATCAGGAATCTAAAGCGAGAACAAAACACACACAAAAACAACAACGTAACAACAAAGAAACAAAAAAACAAAAAACAATCAGTATCAACAATAACAGTGATTCTGTCAACTTGACAACAAACAGCTGCAGCGCATCAACATCAACAACAACAACACCACTAATAAACAACAACAAACCACGACAACAAAACGTCCGACAGAGAAAAACACAGAAGTCGACAAACTAATCTTCACTCAAGGTTCACTTACTAGATTTTTCTGAGCTTTCACTTGTATCACTGTGACGCATGTTAAAGATTTCACTTTTTAACCTGCTGAAAAAAAACCTGTTTGAATCTTGATGATGTTTAAAACAAAGTCGTGGCAATTCCATTTAAGGAAAGGTTGAATTCTGAAACACCTGAAATTATGAACTAGATTTGGTGCCGTTTTAACAGACAAAATTTCACTGACTGACTGAGTGATGAAGTTACACCATTGGTCAGCCGGACGAGTGTTGGCGTTTCCTCATTGATCGTTGCTGCTCCTTTGTTTCTAGATTAATTAACTTTTCCGCACCAAGCGACAAATCAACCGACTTCTTGGACAAACTTCCACTACTTCCTGTAGAAGAGAGTCGCCAAACAGCGAGCACGAGGTCGGGCTTTCCCTCCACAGACGCACCTCCGCGTCTGACGTGAACGACGTGGCTATGAAATCAGGATTTTAGCAGCAGCTTGGAGTGACTGCTGGTTAACGCGTCGTTGTATCGGACCACGTTTCAGTCGCTGCTTCAAACTTGTTCCATTTCCTGACAGTGAAAACAGAAAAACGTGTCAACGAGAACGAGTTCATTGTGAATTCAGCCGGATTAAAATCCTGTTTATGTGAAAACAGAGAGGAGAACAGATAAAGAGCTGAAACCAGCTGATACTAGACCGAATGCAAAAACAACATGCTCCGCCTCTATTCTATCTATCTATCTATCTATCTATCTATCTATCTATCTATCTATCTATCTATCTATCTATCTATCTATCTATCTATCTATCCATCCATCCATCCATCCATCCATCCATCCATCCATCCATCCATCCATCTGTAAATGTGTTCAGCTCATTGTTGACCCCACTCCATGACCTTTGACTCCTTGGCCAGTTGATGCTGTGACTGGTTTCGGTCCGATGAAGACTAAGAAATGTGGTGAATAGCTCGTAAAAAGCCAGTAAGTGGACCTTGAGTAGGAAACAAACAAAGACGGCATTTTTGTTGACGAGTAGAACGTGAACGTCTCTTCAAAGAACACCGCAGACAAACATGAAAAAATCAAAACGGCAACAATGGAAATGTCGACATCAGATGGAAAACAGCGAGAGAGACACACACACACACACACACACACACACACACACACACACACACACTGAGCTGGTTTGTTGTTTGTGGCCGTCATGTTGAGGGAACACAGCGTCATTGATTTCCCTGATTCCCTGCTGTCGGCAGCAGATGTAACACACACACAAACATGTTTCTATAGGCAACAAACATCCATATCTACACATATACATACTGTACACACACACACACACACACACCTCTCTATCTGGACCTGCTGACAGCTGATTGGTGGATTAGACGAGGTGACTAAAAGCGGCGAGGTAATCTTCTCTCATTATTTCAATTACCAGGCTAAACGCAGCAATCAGCCGCATAATGACGGCTGCTGGGCGTTAGAGGCTGGGAGAGAGAGAGAGAGAGAGAGAGAAAAAGACAGGGAGAGAGAGAGAGAGAGAGAGAGAGAGAAAGAGAGGGAAGCAGGAGACAGAAAAAGACATAAAAAGACAGAAAATGGGAAAAATATTTGCATTGATCTCAGAGAAAAATACACGTTTGGAGAAAAGAGACAAAGAGAAGACGAGGGAGGGAGGGCGTGCGAGGTAGAGAGGGAAGAGAGGTAAGATAAGAGAGAGAGAGAGAGAGAGAGAGAGAGAGAGAGAGGAGGCAAAGAGGAAAATATTTGTATTGATTTCAGAGCGAAAAAGACACATTTACTCGACGGGGAGGGAAAAAACGAGAGAACAGAGAGCGGGAATTGATGGCGGCATTTGCATTGATTTCTTGGTGGGAATACACCTTTAGTTGGAGACAAATATACATGAGAAGAAAGGGACGAGCAGGAGAGCGAGAGAGACACGTAAAGAGAAAGAGAGAAGATGAAAATATTTGCATTGATTTCTGTAGGAGGAGAATCATGTTTGGTGAGAAACGATGTTTTGTCCTGAATGTGGAGAGAGTTTCTGCAAACAATGAACAACACAGAGAGGAGGAGGAGGAGGAGGAGGAGGAGGAGGAGGGCAATGAGGAAACGAAGGAGAAAGAAGAAAAAGATGATGAGCTGGAGAGGAAGGATAAAGAGTGGGAGGATGATGACTGAGGAAGAGAAGAGAGGAGGAGGAGAAGAGTGAACAGGAGAAGGATGACTTGAAGCTAAAGGAGGAAAAACAGGAAGGAGAAGGACGAAGAGGAGGAACAGAGGACAAGTAGGAAGAAGTGTACTGAATAAATTAATCAAAGAGGAAGAGGAAGAGCAAAGGAGGAGAAGGGAAGAAGAGGAGAAGAAAAAGGAGAAGAAGAACAAGAAGAGGAAGATAACTTTAAGTGAACGTCGTGAAAGATGAAGTGAGGGAGGAGGAGGAGTGAAAGAGAAAGAGAAAGGAGGAGGAGAGAAAACGAGGAGGAGCGCAGTAATGACGGTGAGCATGGGATAAGATGAAGGAGAGGAAGACTGCAAAGAGGAAGAGGAGGGGAAGGTGGAAGAAGGAAGGTGAGGAGAGGAAGAGAAAAGAGGAAGATGCTGAAGTACTTGAGGAAAAGAGGAAGGGAAGAGGAGGAAGGAGGAGGAGGGAGAAAGAGGAAGGGAAGGAGAGATGAGGTGATGGAAGAGCGGAGGAGAGGATAAAGAAAGAAAATGAAGAGGAAGAAGAGGTGGATACGTTGGAAGAGAAAAAGAAGAGGAAGAGAAGAAAAGGGAAGAAACAAAAATAGAAACACATGGAAGAAAAAGGATAAAAACAACCATCGTCTGTATTCTTTGCATTTTCTATCGTTCTCAGAGACAGTGACTCTGCAGATTCAGACACGTCTCAGTCATGATGATGATGATGATGATGATGATGATGATGGTGTAACTGCAAGCAACAGGGATTTCAAGTCCGACCACATCGTCCAGACCACATGTGGAGGAGCTCAGATCTCATCCAGGTAAGGCCACGTGACGGATGCGCTAGTCGCTGAGCTAGCGCTAGTGCTAACAAGCTCCGCTGGATGTGGAGCCAGCAGCTGCTCATACATCAAACCTAAATGTTAGCTAAGTGGAGTTTTACATGTGATACGTCAAAACATAGAGATCAGCTGTTAGACATTCAAACTGAACTGTTAGCTAACGTTAGCGCGCTAACATCTGACATCAGAGTGAAGTATAATATGGTGGCGAGACCATAACGCTGTGTTAACAACACATTTCAGAACACTGAAAGCTATGGAGGTTAGCATCAGCGCATGTAAGCTACATTTAGGAAGCGGGAGGTTCTGGAATCCATCAGGTCGTCTGTCAGCGGGTCATTATGACCCATAGTTAGGTTTTGTTGCTAGGCAACATTAGTGGTCGCATTTGACGATGACGGGAGGTTGAGTCGGACGAATGGGTCAACAAAACACATGAATTTCACAAAGGAGGCCGGTGTTCGATTCCCATTATCCCGGTTGACAACCTTCACCACGTTGTTATTATTGTAACCATGACAACAAAGATCTAATAATCTTAAGGAAGTAGCCTACTAAGTCCAACCCAAACCACGATCTTTTCCTGAACCTAACCAAGCCGTGACCGCTTATCATTG
Organism: Seriola aureovittata; assembly: GCF_021018895.1. Classification (NCBI taxonomy): domain Eukaryota; kingdom Metazoa; phylum Chordata; class Actinopteri; order Carangiformes; family Carangidae; genus Seriola; species Seriola aureovittata. The sequence continues at coordinate 1,131,593 of NC_079376.1, read as the reverse complement.
TAACCATGGCGATGATGGTGTGGTACGTCACTGTCGGTACACTCCGCGTGTTTGTTATTGTAACCATGGCAACAAATCTCTTGTAGGTCACTGTTGGTACACTCCATGTGTTTATTATTGTAACCATGGTGACGGTGATCCGGTACATCACTGTTGGTACACTCCGTGACTTTGCTATTGTCACCATGACAACCTAGGTCCGCTACCCCTGCTGCCGTAGCGGGGTCATTTGAGGAGACGCTAAGGGTCGTATCAGGCACAGGGTTACCTGAAGTCCACTTCCTGTGTCACACACAACACACAACATGTTTTCTTCATGCTTCGTCTCCTCAGCAGCTTAAACCTTCAGCAGCCACAACAACCGTTAGAATCAGGAGGGAGCCGTCATTAACCAAAGTGTTTTCACAAGTCAACAGAGGTGCTGGGGAGACAGTAGCGAGGGGGAGGGGCTTCAGGAGCTGGACGACTTTCCTTCGCCTCAGCACATTACTGATGTTTAGAAACCAGGATGTGGAGCTGGAGTCTGGACCTGGAGGAACCGGGGGAACACATGACATCACCTGACCTGGGGCGGGATCTTTCTCACATGGGAAGGTGAAATCATGTCGTCTTCAACACGTGAAGTTTAAACGTCACGTTAAGGCTTCAATTCATGTGTGTTTTTTTAAGATACAATTTCACGTGTGAAAATGTTTCACTTCATACGTGACGTTATCTTCAATTCTGTTTGACATTTCTTCACCTGGAAAAGTTTGTTGAGCCAAAGCGAATGATGCCGATCAGAGTTGATTGAGGTAAACAGATTGAAAATGAATGAACCCCCCCATCCCACTGCACCCCCACCCCCCACCCTGCCACCTCCCCCTCCCCTCCCTGTCTCTCTGTTTGATTGACAGGGTGGACAGATGCTGGTCTATAAACAGGTAACCTGATCTACAGAGCCCATCTGGTCACAGCTCTGTTCAATTCACACTTCACACACACACACACACACACACACACACACACTGAGATAGACATAAAAACATACACACCCACACAACTGACTCACACATTCATACACACACACACACACACACACACAACACACACACACACACACACGTTGAGACATAAAAAGATTGACACACACAGAATCGGGTAAATATGGACCAGTATCAAATAAATATGGAGACGAGACACACACACAGTGACTCATCAACACGCATACATAAATACACACATGAAGAAGAGTGTGTGTGTGTTTTTTGGCAGAACGTGAAGGTGGCGGCGGTGGCAGTGAAGCGTCACCTGGGCAGGTCTGAGCGCACACATGGAGGCCGCAGGATGGAGGATTTGTGTTATGATGTTGCGATGTTGTGATGCTGAGGGATGTCTGACCTGCCCAGGTGACACATCACATCACAGGTCGAGGGGACTGCAAACGCCACGACGAATCAGATGGGTGTGACCGCGGTGTGACAGGATGTTCAGATCGCTGCTGTCCAACACAACGTTGTAAACATTAGTACGACACGTGCCACAGAAAGAACTCCATATACAGCATGTAAGACGGACTAATGAGTGAAGACACCTGTCACACCTGTCACACCTGTCACACCTGTGGACTTCTCATCGAACCTTCTATCTCCACTCCTTTCACTTTATTGATCCTATTTATATAACCACTGCTCTCTATCTGATTATTGAAGGTTCATGTCAAAGTATAATGTAGTGTGTAAAGGTTAGTAGTTAGTCAGAACTACAGACACAAAATGTCCACAAAGACACAAACAACCACAAAGAGACGAAACAACTACAAAGAGACGAAACAACCACAAAGAGACGAAACAACCACAAAGACACAAACAACCACAAAGACACAAACAACCACAAAGAGACGAAACAACCACAAAGACACAAAACAACTACAAAGAGACGAAACAACCACAAAGAGACGAAACAACCACAAAGACACAAAACAACAACAAAGACACAAAACAACTACAAAGAGACGAAACAACCACAAAGAGACGAAACAACCACAAAGAGACGAAACAACCACAAAGAGACGAAACAACCACAAAGAGACGAAACAACCACAAAGACACAAACAACCACAAAGAGACGAAACAACCACAAAGAGACGAAAACAACCACAAAGAGACGAAACAACTACAAAGAGACAAAACAACCACAAAGAGACGAAACAACCACAAAAAGACGAAACAACCACAAAGAGACGAAACAACCACAAAGACACAAAACAACCACAAAGAGACGAAACAACCACAAAGAGACGAAACAACCACAAAGAGACGAAACAACCACAAAGAGACGAAACAACCACAAAGACACAAACAACCACAAAGACACAAACAACCACAAAGAGACGAAACAACTACAAAGAGACAAACAACCACAAAGACACAAACAACCACAAAGAGACGAAACAACTACAAAGAGACGAAACAACCACAAAGACACAAACAACCACAAAGAGACGAAACAACTACAAAGAGACGAAACAACCACAAAGACACAAACAACCACAAAGACACAAACAACCACAAAGAGATGAAACAACTACAAAGAGACAAAACAACCACAAAGAGACGAAACAACCACAAAGAGACGAAATCACATAAAAACTAAAGTTTCTGGATTTACGATAGTTTCCTTGAAATCCGTTACGTGTGGAGTCGTTATAGGACCGTTTGGGTTTGGGCAGCACTGGAACCAGTAACGACTGTGAGCGGCTCGCTCGCTCGCTCGCTCATTGCTCGCTCGCTCGCTCGGCGTAGCTCTGCTCTCTACATGTCTGCTCTATTTCTGATGCGTCGACTCCGAGGTGTGAAACTGACTCATGAATCTGAAAGTGGCTTTATTTAGGATTCATGACTGACATGAGATCAATAAATACACACTTCAGATGAACACACAAACACACACATGAAAATATATTCAGAGAGAAAGCTGCATCACTTTTATTTTCCTCTCTTCATCAGTCGGAGTCTTCCTCACACACTCCTGTCTGATGGAAGGCAAGCTGAGACTAATAGCTACCCAGGATGCATTTGTGGATGCACGTGTGTGCACCAGCAAGTCAGGGCTCATCCTCCCTCCTGCTGTTGCCACGGTAACCACGGTTTGAGTGAAGACACAGACACCTGCACAGCTGACAGTGATGGGTTTCTGTGTTTAATATTCTCTGTTCACCTGTTTCCAAACACTGTGTGTAAAACGACCAAACTGCTGTTTTCATTCTTCACATTTCAGACGCTTTACAACGAATCGCGTTTCACTCGCTTCATCTCTGAGTACGACTCACGGCCGCACCTGCAAACAGGAAGACTACAGCAGATCTGGCCTGTAGTTTAAGGAACCAACGTCGCGGAGAAAGAACAGAGTGGACGGTCGGTCATCAAGGTTTTGTTTTAACTTTTACTTTCTTTTTCAAGTCCAGAATCAGAATTCCTCTGCACAGCAACGTGAGAGGAATAAAAACAAGTTTGAGGCTCTTTTAGATTTACTTTAATTTGTGTTTTTTTATATTGTTCTTTATGATATCATCTTTATTTTGCCTAAATTTGTCATGAATTCGATGTGTTTACGTTTCTGCATCTTGGCATTTATCATGGCAGCACGTTCTCTACTTCCTTTTAAACCAGCTTGGGTTTTTCTGGGATAATAAAATGATAAAAAATGCTATGTGGCACATTCTTTCTCCAACTGTCTTTGACATATACTTTGGATTTAATGTGTATTTTTTTGGATTATTGTAGTTTTTGTAATAATAATAATAATAATAATAATAATACCAACAATAACTACAACTAATAATAATAACTATCAAAGTGACAGAAAGTGAGAGGAACACGGAGACTAAACACACAAGGAAGGTGATAACAGGTTAATAAGGAAACAGGTGAAACTAATTTGGGCGGGGCATCCAATCACAAAGGCGGGAAACACACATGGGGCAGGAAGCAAAACAACCAACAGACACACAAGCTGGATCTTAATTCAGGAGCCGCATCCTTCGGAGGACGCGGTCTACGAAGGCGCAGACGTCACCGAGGTGGAACTGAAGTGAGACGGTCTGGTCTACGGGGGATTTGCACCTGCGTTGCACCACGTAACCTTTTTCCACAAAGACTTTTTGTTTTAAGCCTCTTGGTTTTAACAGTTGGACCGTTAGCTGTTGAACAGAGCTGAAACACAGTACTTACATGTGTGATCCTCAGACTCTCTGTCAGTGCTGTTTGCTTTCATTACCAGTGCACAATGCATCTTGGGATATGTTGGGCCACAAAGGATCCAACGGGTGGAAAAGGAAAAGAAGGACGGATTCGTCGGCTGCAATTAAATTGTTTGTAAAGTCTTTTTTGACAATCTGTTGATGAATAGTTTTTATCATGTTTTTAATGTCTCTTTTGACAATGATATCTCTATCTCACTGAGATTTACCTGAATAAATAAAGGTTCAATAAAAATTAAATAAAGTGGAAGGAGCCTTTGAAATGGGACAGTCTAGTTTAGCGCCGCTTCAAATGCAGCCTCTGTTGGACGCCGCCCCTGAGTTGGGACACAGCTAAGGGAAGTACTTTCACTGTAAAACAGGAAGTAATGACAGCAGGCAGGACTGAGTGTGCTGCCACCAAACAGTCAAAACATACAAGTACACGACATTAACCTTCCTAACATTTAAAATGAGGTTTCCTGCATTTACAATCTTAGAGGTTTAAATCCAGCAGGAATTAATAAAGATTTTAGCATCAGAGAGTTTTACAGTAAGTTTTTCAACTGGTTAAAACTTTTATTTTTAAACGTATAAGCAGTTTTAAATACTCAACCAAGTAGCATTTATTCTATTCTTATTTTTTCATGATGGTATTTTGTTACTGTGAGATATTGTTTTTTCTTTGTTTTATTTTGTTGTGACTTTTATTTTGAAACATCTGGGTTCGAGGTAGTTAACCAATCAGAGTTGCCTGAAAATAAGAGGACTTAAATGTTTTCCTCCACTCAAATGAAATAACAAGATTTCTTAAAGGTGTATTCTGTCTGAGTATCTGCAGTCGAAGGAATGAATGAATGAATGAATGAATGAATGAATGAATGAATGAATGAATGAATGAATGTGGAGCTTGTGATCACATGATCTGTGATGACAGGTGCGTGAGTAGCATTTCCCGCTCTGTCAAAATGTTAATGTTAATAAAGTGGACACTCTGAGTTTGTTTTTCTGTAAAGGATCTTTGCCTGAACTCTCAGCTCAGTCTGATTTGCTTCCTCCTCTTTGCTAAAATTTCACCAATCGACTGTCTGCAGCCTTTTATGAGGAAAATGCTAACCGCTAGTCGCTAATTATTGACTCCAAAGGCCTTTCCACATGGCCCCCTGTAAGCTAATGGCTAAGTGTAACCACCTTTCCAGTCATACAGTAAAGCTACCACCACAAGCTAACAGTTAACAGCTAACCAGTAATTATTTACAGCACCCTCTGCTTCACCCTGAAGGACTTATCATGTTGTTTAGCCATTAGCATACGCTAGCACGCTGCCCTAGCATGGCGCCGAGCTCGCCCCGTGGCGCGCTGGCATTTCAAAGCGGTAATTATCACAAACTGGTTGGCAAATGCTACTTAGCCTCGGCCGGGGGTCAGAGGAATTATGGGAGAATGAGTCCTGAGAGTCAGGTGGGGGCGTGGCCGGCCGGCAGCGGAGTGCTTTGTTTTGGATAATGATAGATTTTAGCAGCGGGCCACTTCACCGCACACTCACCTCTTCACACTCGCACACTCTCCTCATGTCCTCCCTCCTTCCTCGCTTCCTTCCCTCCTCGACTGCCCCTCCTTCCCTCTCCTCTCCCTCCTTCCCCCTCCACCCCCCCCCCCTTCTTCCCTTGTCCTTGTTTACAACAAACATTTCCAGTAAACATAATAACAGAGGGCACCGACCTGTTGCTAGGCGACAATTACAGTAACAACAGCGATGCAGCGCAGAGACGCAGATGACTGAGTGTGTGTGTGTGTGTGTGTGTGTGTGTGTGTGTGTGATGATCACCTCGCAGCAAAAGCAAGCATACAAACAAACAAACAAACAAACAAAGAAGAAACAAACCTCGTGTTCCTGTTGAGGACTCTGGATCCTGTCCTCCCTCCTGACGTGGTCTTCAGAGTCCTCGGCACTGCGTCACGTCCTGTGAGCTGTAGGTGTCTGTCGGTAACAGCATCAACATGTCACTGAAGTTCCTCTGTGGTTTTTTAAATGTCCCGTGAACTGGTTTGTGAAACGGGCAGATTTTGGGTCGGGACTAAACCCAGTGACGGATCAGTCTAGCTTCTAACACTTGCCCGAGGTGGTTGTGGTTGTTTTTGTGGTTGTTTTATTTCTCTTTGAGGTGTTATTGTGTTTATTTCAGCCTCTTTGCAGCTGTTGTCTGTCTCTTTGTGGTTGTCACTGGATATTGAAGAAAAACACATGAACTACAGCAGCAAACTGCAGCAAGTTATTTATATATAGAAGCATAATTTCTAAGAGAGATGCAAAAATCAGTCGTGCAGAGACACCATCATATATTCATGTTTTGTTGTTTTCATTTCTTCCTTGTTATATTTTTATCAGGTCATATCAGTCTTGGTGTTTTTAAGTGGTGTTTGTGTTTTCTTGGTTCTGTTCCGTGTCTGTTATTGGTCCGGTGGCATTAAGGGAAATGAGATGCTTGTATTTTCCTCGTCTTCATGTTGTTGTGTTCATGTGTTATTGTCGTCGACTACAGTAAGTTCAAAACTACATCCTGGAGCGTTTCCTCTCAGGTTTCAGGACGCACCACAGAGTAACAGCAGCTCTGTCTGTGGAGTCAGTGAAGTTTGACTCTGTCGATGTTTCCAGGTGATGTGTTGTCTCTTACCTTCAGGTACGTTCAGTTTCCCTTCAGACCTTTTCATCCTCTGCACCATCACCTGCGGAGAACCACAAGGCTCAACTTTAGATCCTCTTTTATTCTTCATGATGTGTGGTGTCATGTATCAGATAAAACTACGACTCTCTGCTCTGATGTTAAACTTCTTACATTTACATCAGATCAACTCTCATTTTTACTCACAGTCCAACGAGAGTAAAGACTTTTACCGTTCATACACAGTTCCTGCTTGGGGAGCACTTTTTCACATTTCATAATTAGCTGCTACTAAAACATGAATAAACAAACAAACAACAAACCGAAACCTAAAGAATAAAGTAGGATTTTAAATACAGGACTTGCAGTATTTGTACTTTTACATGAGTAAAGGACTCAAGTACTTCCTCCACCGCTGGAAACATACATCAAGAAAAAAAGGTTTTCACAGCATCTGGTTAGACTGAAGCTGATGGCAGAGGTCAAAGGTCACAGAGTGCTTCTTAACTTACACAGGCCACACACACACACACACAGACACACACACACTACAAATGCACAACATAGAAGGTGTACTATCAATTTACATGAGGGAGATTTTTAAGGATCACTGAACGACTTGCTCTCACACTTACGCTTCACACACACACACACACACACACACACACTCACACACACTCACACACACACTCACACTCACACACACTCACACACACACTCACACTCACATCCTCCTGATGAAGACTGAAGCTGTCAACACGCCCTCTGAAAGCACACACACACACACACACACACACACACACACACACACACACACACCACACACACACACACACACACACACACACACACATTCCTTCAGCTGCTGGTAGATGGAGTTGAAACCCCAGATGGTGCATTTCAACTCAACTTAATGTTTTTTTTTTCCAACCTTTATTTGTCTGCGGGACGTTGACAGACTCCAGTTTCCACCTCATCTATCAACTGATTTATGAATCGATTTGCCCTGAAATCCTTTGTTTCTGTCGCCACACATGAAACCACGTCCGTAAAAACCCACAAGAAAACAGCCGTCACAGTGTGGGATTTTATATGAAGCATTGGATGTAAACAAACAAACAAACAAACAAACAAACACTAAACCACAGTGAAACCCCGATCACACTGATAGACCGGCCCCTCTCTCTCCTGTGTGTGATCCACTCTCTGTAATAGACTCTCGACCATCAGTTTGGACTAAATAGTGAATATTGTGTGTGATGAACTGCTCCAGATCGATGCAGCTGATGCGTTCTCCTCCTTTAATGACTCGGGAAGACATTTATTAAAGCGAGTGGGCGGGAAATCGATCCTAACCAGACTGCAACCACATTACTGCCTCACCCATGTGTGTGTGTGTGTGTGTGTGTGTGTGGTGTGTGTGTGTGTGTGTGCTGACCATATCTACAAACACTAACTGAACAGGCTACAGTGGACAGAAGTCTGCAGTGTTACATTATCTGCTGCTGCCTTCAAAGGCAAATAAAAGGTGGGAGATTTGGGTTCAAATACAAACCAAAGGACATTTAATAAAACACATTAACTTTGGATGGGTATTGATATTTTAACCACCATTAAAATTATATTTAAGATTCAGTACAAAAGACGACAAAGCAAAGGGGATCAGAACTAGTAGGATTATATTGATATACATGTATGATATATATGTATATATATATATATATATATATGATACAGTATATTGTTGAATTTATTCAATTAAAGAGGAAAATGTTTTGCTTAACAGGCAGCAGGAGTTTATCCACCCGAGCTTCACCCTGGTTCCCTCCTCACTAGTGAACACCACTTTATGATGTTTGAAGCCTAAACACAATCAGAAGCTAATGTTAGGCTATAAACCAACTACACCACGGTCACATGACTTCAGCGTCGCCACTATATAAACACAACAGGGCTGTAGAGGTGAGTAGATCTGTTTTCATGTTCAACGCGACAAAGTTTAACGTCCCCGACAACCTCTGTGTCTCATTTAGACACTCATTAGCAACCGAGACGTAAAAACTTCAGGAATCAGGACTGGAGTATTTACTGACTGATTTTATGTCGTAGAATAAAATGTGAAAATGTCTCGAGCTTGTGTTAAACACAGACTTTCTCTCAGTCATCAACCAAAAAGCCAGAGACTTCAGGACGAGGGAACAGGAAGTGATAAAATGCTAACTCATTTTCTGACTCATTCCGATGCGTTATTCCTTTAATATTCCCTTCAGTTAGCAAGCTAGCATGTTAGCTTATGTTAGCACTTCTTGTTCCTATGAAAAGCTGATGAAAATCCAGTGCTCAGCAATCCAACGTCCCCTGAACGCAGCACACAAATAACTGCAAATGATCTGGATAAATAAGGAACATGCCAGAGCACGGCCAGCAAATGCACCAGCCGAGATATGAGCCGTCTGTGTGTGTGTGTGTGTGTGTGTGTGTGTGTGTGTGTTTTTGTGGAGGACAGAGACACTTAGGCTTTGCAGTAAACACTCATCTCTTATTAACACACCACATCTCTAAAACATGAAGCTCTGTCGGCGGAGAAGAATCCGTCCTCCGTCCGCACCAGGCTGCAGGGAAATATTTAACACACACTCTGACCTCCACACACACACACACACACGCACGCACGCTGATGAGGTGTGTGTGTGAGTGTGTGTGTGTGTGTGTGTGTGGTCAGACGAGGGTAATATCTGCTGACTGATGGTGGTGACGACAGGAAGGTCCTGAAGCAGCCATCACTAACCAGGACTGTAAACACACCGAGGGAGAAGGAGGGGGGAGTGTGTGTGTGTGTGTGTGTGTGTGTGTGTCTGTGTGTGTGTGTTCTTGGATAAATATGTCCATTGATTAATTGATTGATTATTATCATGTTACTGATGTCAGGTTGTCGTGGTGACAAGCTGCAGCTGTTGAGAGAGAGAGTCTGTGTGCAGAGGCTTGTGTGTGAGATTGTGAGAGCTGTGATAGAGCGAGGGTCACAGTGTGTGGGTAGAAAGAGAGCGAGTGTGTGTCATGTTTGTTTGTCGCGGTGCGTTCACAGTCTCTGAGAAAGCGAAAGAAAACAGACATGCAAATCCATAAGTTAAATGGTTGAATTTAAAAGCAGATATTTTACTTTAAAAATAAAAAAAAAAACTGCAGGATTTTATTCTTTGCACTGCTGCCTCCTGATTGGCTGATGAGTAACCGCACGAATGAGCAGGTTCCTCTTTGTCAATATTGATTATAAATCTATCGAATACTTTTTTTTCCTTCAATGAAAAACACTGTTTTAGTGTTAAACGTACAGTCCGTACATTCTGCCTCAATCTCAACAACAACAACAAGGACGGCGTTTGGTGACGTCGTGAAATAGTGCAGGATCATGGGAGTTGTTGTCTCCTCCCAGTTTGGATTCCCTCAGAGTCAGTGGGTCAGGAAATCAAACGGACCCGGTGATTTTAACTGTTAAAAACACTGAATGAAGCAGTTTCACATTTAAAGTTCGAGCGACGCTCTTCAGTGACGCAGGACGACTCCGCTTTTTATCCCTCCGCCCGGCGACGCCATATCTCAGTAACACCTCGACGGAACTTCTTGTACCTCGGCACAAACAATCACTCTGACTCGAGGATGAACTAATTAGATTTTGGTGGTCAAAGGTCAAAGGTCAAAGTCATGGTGACCTCAGAAAACGCAGCTTTGGCCTTGTGAACGCGATATCTCAGTAACGCCTTGAAGGAAATTCTCCAAATTTGATACAAGCTTTTACCAGGACTCAAGGGCAAACTGATTAGACTTTGGGGGTCAAAGGTCAAGGTCACGGTGGCCTCAGAAAGCACTTTTTAGCCGTTACTTAAGACTGACCTGGAACTATTCTGAGTGGCGGAGGGATACGACCACGAAGAGGACGAGAGGAGCTGATGTCACCACTCCAGTTGTTTATTCTTGTTTATATTCATTCATTATTTTTTTAATTATTATTTTTGATTTTATTTCTTATTCATTTTGTACCTGGCCTCACTAGAACCAGCCTGGTGCTCCTCATCGACCCTGTGTGACGTCTTCAGGCGGGATCGAAGGAGTCGGCGCCTGAAACAGCTTGTGCCGTGACCTCTGACCTCTCACCTCCTTACAGTTTGTAAGGGTTGTAATGTTGATCCGTGCGTAACTGAAGCCTGTTTTACCGCTGACCTCGCTGCGAGTCACTGAGACGCGGACGGACAGCAACGATGATGATGATGATGATGATGAGGCCGAATGAGGAAGCAAAACAAACATTTAAATGATCTGAAAAGGTGCGAAAGAAAAACTTCCTGATGAAGGAGGAGAAGAGAGGAAGAGGAGAGGAAGAAAAAGGAAAAGCGAGGGTGTAAAGCGAGATGTAACTTGAGAGACAGAGGTGCGAGTTAATGTGTCCATCTCTCTGAGTGTGTGTGCAGTCTATTTATCCATCACAGAGAGTGTGTGTGTGTGTGTGTGTGTAAGGCGATTACAGATCTGGAAGCTTTGGTTACATTCCCCTCTCTCATCCTGCCATCCTGCCCGACCAAACAGCGGTGGGTTTGATGGTTTTAGTGCCTCTCCGCTCGATGCAAATCTCATCACCAGTTTTTAGACACGAACACTGGGAAGCGACAAACAGAAACCGGAGAGAGGCCGCATTAACGCCGCCGCGGCTCCTTCAAGAAAAGAAAAAGGAAACCAGAGGCTGAAAATATGGCGTCGGGTTTCAGCCGTTTGGAAAATATCCTCAATTTGATCAAAAATTTATAATGTGACTTTTAGAGCAGCTTGGGTTTCCTGGAGGCTGCTGCTGCACATTATACAGCTCCTTTAATGTGGTTAACACACTTTAACACACCGCACTGCCCTGCACTCTGTGTGTGTGTGTGTGTGTGTGTGTGTGTGTGTGTGTGTGTGGTAATGCAATACGAGTCCACATGTGTGTGAGTGTGTGAGCAGTGGTGTAAAAAGTTATTAATATGTAGAATTTGCAGGACAACATTTAAACTGTTTGTGTTTTTCTGTTGTGAATTAAAGCTGTAAATGTTTTTCAGTGGAGTTGGATCATAAAGAAAATGTCGTTTATCATGCGCATGTATCATTAATATGTTATAATACACTCACTCATGTAGAAATGTAATATATAGGACATATATGTCACCTATATCAGCAGTGGTGTCGTCATATATGTTACAGCCACATATGTCAGAGACTGCTAGCTGCTAGCTGCTAGCTTCACCAGCTGTGCCTCTGAGATCTGATCCCAGTGCAGCCTGAGTGGAGATAACACTTATTTACATCAGGAGAACTTAAAGGCCCCGTGATCACAGGTCTTTATCCAGATACAGGTTTTCTCTCTCTCTCTCTCTCTCTTGCTCTCTCTCTCTCTCTCAGCGTTTGTCCAAGTTTTATCTTTTCCTCGTTTTCACCGTCTCGTTCCGTCTTTCTTTCGTTCGTCGCTCAGCTCTGTATCTTTTCTCTCCGTCTGTTTTGATCAACTTTCTCCTGCTTTTCCTTTCGTCTCCTTCGTCGTCTCCTCCTCTCCCTCCCTCCCTCCCTCCCTCTCCTCGGCGCTGTCGTGTTTATGTTTCACTTCATATCGAGTTGTTCCTCTGCTGATATCAATATTGTTCGCTGCCTGCAAATCAATAAGCAGGAATAAAAACTTTACCAACCCAATCAATTACGCCCACTTCATTTTCATAACTCGACTCCATCGTCCTCGTCGCCGCGACAACAGCCTGATGCACTCCTGGGACACGTGCCTCCCCCCGCCCCCCCACCCCCCCTTTACCCCCACCCCCACCCCTCCCCCCCTCGATCCTGCTGCATTAGGTCCAGAATTGTTAACGAGGTATCGGGTTCTGCGATGATGGACGTTACAACGAGACACTTTGAGAAAAATCTAAGGCCGGATCGGTTTACATCTAAAACGACGGGATGGGATCAATAACAATATTTTCCCTGGAAAACAGCAGCCTCTTCCCCTCCATACGCACAATCTTCACCCTCCCTCCCCCTCCCCCCTCCCCCATCCACTTTAAAAGCCCCTCCACATTCATTTTTAATGGTGCTGGTGGTGGGGGGGTTAGCAGGGTTAGCAGGCTGCGCGGTTAGCGGCGGCGGCTGCGGAAGGCTAATACGCCGACAGCTGTGCCGTGTGCCGGGGTGAAGACGCCGTTTGGGTCCGGGGGGAGGAGGTGGGGAGGACGGGAGAAGGAGGGGGAGGGGGTCAATGTCAGTGGCTAATTGGTTCCTTGGCTGTGACACTCGATCCGGCTGATCCAATCAGAGGAGACAGGATGGAGACACAGAGAGAGTTTTACACTGAGAGGAAGGAACAGAAACAAACGGCAGCCATGACCACAGACCTGAACCAGAACCCAGATCCTCCCTCGGACCCGAACCAGAACCCAGATCCTCCCTCGGACCCGAACCAGAACCCAGATCCTCCCTCAGACCCGTAAACACAGTATCACATGGTTACCACATCAAAATGACGTCATCTTGATCCATTAGACTCCAACAAAGCAGCAAAACTGTTTGACGTTATCATCACCAACTAATTTTAAAACTGAAACTACAGGAAGTACTTTTACTGTGACAGTTTAAGTACAGGAAGTACTTTACTGTGACAGTTTAAGTACAGGAAGTACTTTACTGTGACAGTTTAACTACAGGAAGTACTTTCACTGTGACAGTTTAACTACAGAAAGTACTTTTACTGTGACACTTTAACTACAGGAAGTACTTTTACTGTGACACTTTAACTACAGGAAGTACTTTTACTGTGACACTTTAACTAGAGGAAGTACTTTTACTGTGACACTTTAACCATATGAAGTACTTTTACTGTGACAGTTTAAGTACAGGAAGTACTTCTACTGTGACAGTTTAACTACAGGAAGTACTTTTACTGTGACACTTTAATCATATGAAGTACTTTTACTGTGACACTTTAACTACAGGAAGTACTTTTACTGTGACACTTTAATCATATGAAGTACTTTTACTGTGATACTTTAACTACAGGAAGTACTTTTACTGTGATACTGTAACTACAGGAAGTACTTTTACTGTGACAGGAAGCTGATATTACGTGTTTTACGGGGTTTGAAAGCAGGATCTTACTCATGGAGGGTTTTTACCTCGTTGTGTAAAGATGTAAATCCGTGTTCCACCACAGACTTTGAGGCGGAGCCACAGACTTTAAGGCGGAGCCACAGACTTTGAGGCGGAGCCACAGACTTTAGGGCGGAGCCACAGACGGAGCAGCTGACACACGGACATCCTGCACCCTCCTCTGCTGGCGGTCTCTCTGCGCTGCGACGCTCCGTCAGCTGACCTGAGATCTGCTGGATCTGATCCTGCAGACAGACGCTAATGAAGGGTCAGGTCAAGTGTTGGCCTCTTTGTGTTTTGCACCAATTAAGATTTTATTTTATAAATCATAAAAAAGAATCAAACTACTTTTATTTTGTTGACATTGCTCGTAATTTGTTATTTATTTATTGATATGAAACAATGAGGAAAAATCAAAACAACATTTTTTTTCTTTGGTGTAATTTTTGTCTGGGTTGCTTTTAGTTTTTCCTGGTTTAGTTCCAATGAAAGGAAAACTTAATTCTTCAGTATAAAATTATATTTTACACAATATTCCTCCAACTTTGTGTCAACAGTTTGGAGAGGACACTTATAAAAGACATTTGTCCTGACAGGCGGGACAGATGATGTTTAAGCGGCGCTCAAGCAGCGAGGCGTGAAAACATCACGAAGCCGAGACCAGAGACTCTGAGAGACTCTTGAGTCTGTCAGCCACTCGACCCCGAACTCAAGTGCTGCTGAAGAGGGGTCACACACACACACACACACACACACACACACACACACACACACACACACACACACACACACACACACACACACACACACACACACACACACACACGGTCTCTGCAGGTTCAAAAGGAGGATTAACCCTCGGATGCTGTGGTGACATCCTCACTTCCTGTTGGTCAGCTGACCTCACACTTCACATTAAAAGGCTGTAGGATCCTCTGAGAGACGCAGACAACAAAGGCTCGACCCTCACACGACCCCACCACTCTGGTTAGATATAGTTACCTTTAGTTGTTTAGTTTAAACACTGACGTTAGAGAGAGCAACAACTAAACTCAACACTAAACCAAGCTAATCTAATCAACACCACATTCAACACTTAACTCAACTAATCTCAAATTAAACTAACTCAACTCGTGTAATCTCAGACTAATCTATACTAAACTGAACTGAACTACTATCAACTAAACTACTCAACAGTTCTAAAACTAAAGTTAACACAGACTAAAATAAACTCAACTAAACTAAACTAAACTAAACTAAACTAAACTAAACTAAACTAAACTAAACTAAAAGAAAGACTTGGCTGAAATATAACGTGTTTTACTGGAAAGTAGATTGAAAGACAAATAGAACTTCAGTTAAACTAAACTGAACTGAACATAAACTAAGATACTAAACCTAAGTTAAACTCAAACTAAATGAAACTTGGACTAAACCAAAGTCAACTCAAACTAAACTAAACCTAACTAAATTAAACTAGACTCAACTAATCTCAAACTACAATAAACTAAACCGATGTAAAATTAAACCTGGGTTAACTTTTGTCAAACTAATCTCCAACTAAACTAAACTAGTTTGACAGTCAAGAATGACGGTGACCATGGCAACAGGAGTTGACAAAACATTTTTTCTCAGCTCTCAACTACATTCCATGGTCTTCATCAGAAGAGATTGCTAAGTTGTCAGCGTCAACCCAACCTAAAGAGAACTGTGCTCAACTCAACTCTGATGAAGGCTGTGTGATATGCTCGAGAGCTCCAGAAGAAGTGAGTAAGTGGCCCTTGAGTGGAAAGTGATCCATCAGTTCTGTTCCTGCCACCTTCAAAAAGAAAAAAAAGAGGCTCCGCCCACACAGTCTGACTGACAGGTGTTGTCTGAAACAGGAAGTGATGGCGAGGAGGGGGTGGAGGATCTTCCCGGCGTCTGATGTCGTGGTGAGTCATCGTCTGAGCGACAAAATGGCTTCCTGCTGCAGCGACGCTGTCAGCAATTAGAGCGAGTTTAACACGTCTTTGTCTCACTGCAAATTACCGTTCACAGTGCTATTAATTTACTCTGTGTGTGTGTGTGTGTGTGTGTGTGTGTGTGTGTGGTGTGTGTGTGTGTGTGTGTGTGTAAGTTACAGTGAAAACCATGACAGATCACGTGACTGTTCCTCTTCTCCTCTGTGCGTCTCATGTTTTCCTCTGACTCGTCTCAGAGACGAGTTTTGACAGTTACAAGTTATAAACGAGGGAGCAGCTGATGCAGCTGGGGGACTTGTGGCCAATAACCAATAATCACTCTAATTGATTGATTATATGACCAAAAAAACAAAATAAAACTAGAAAAGGATCCAAAACAACCACAAAGTGATGCAACATCCTCAGAAATGTGTCTTGTTATAATCTAGTGGCTCGTTTTTCACAAGCTCTTTTGTTCGTCCGCCCGGCGACAGTCGGAGCGGCGGCCGTCACGTCCTCGTGGACACGATATCTCAGGGACGCCTTGAAGGAACTTCTACAAATTTGGCACAAATGTCCACTTGGACTCAAGGACGAACAGATCTATATTTTTTGGGGTCAAAGGTCAAGCTCACGGTGACCCCACAAAATGAGATTTTGGCCTTGTGAACACAGTATCTCCAGAAGTCCTTGAGGGAATGTCTTCAAATTTGGCCCAAATATTCACTTGAACTTAATGAAGAACTGATTAGACTTTGGTGCGTAAAGGTCAAAGGTCAAGGTCACGGTGACCTAAGAAAACACTTTTTAGCCATAACTCAAGACTTGACACAGATGTTCAGATATTCTCTCTGACTCTGGATAAACAGGATGTGACCTGGATCTAGTCTGAGTGGCGGAGGGATACGACCACGAGGAGCTGACTGTGGTTTACCTGTATCCATGCACCAGGACAAACTTTAGTTTCCTGTAGTTACAAACTCTTTAGAGTTTTATTTTCAATTCAGGACTCTGAAGCTGAAGTCACTGTGTTGTTCACCATGACGCCTCGCCGACCTCCCTGCTGCATCAACAGCAACATTACATCAGTTTTTATTACTGATCTGTGAATTAAAGTCAAATTCTTTCCTTCTTTTCTCAACCTTTCCATCTCTCTCTCTTATCTCTCTTCTCTCTTCCACCCCCCCCTCCCTTCGCCCCCCCCCCTCTCTGTAATTACATCAGTTTTTTTTCTCTCCCTCTCTAATATTTGATCTGTTTCTCCTCCATAAAGTGTCTCATTAAAATTAATCACAGGCTGTATTATATCGCTACCTGCGGTGAAAAGTGACAGATTTGCCGATTGCTGCCGTTCGGTGAAGGAGGCTGAGTGTGTGTGTGTGTGTGTGTGTGTGTGTGTGTGTGTGTGTGTGTGTGTGTGTGTGTGTGTGTGGGGGGGGGTTGTGAAGTCAAAATGGCATCACGCTCCGTGTCAAAATCACTTGAGAAAAAAAAAAATTCACCAGGTTCATTTGCTCTTTGATTTTACACCAGAAAAATTATCTTCATCATCTTCATCATCATCTGCATCGTCATCATCTTCATCATCATCTGCATCTTTATCATCATCTGCATCTTCATCATCTTCATTGTCATCATCTTCATCATCACCATCTTCATCATCATCTGCATCTTTATCATCATCTGCATCTTCATCATCATCTTCATCATCATCATAACAGTCATCATCATCTTCATCGTGGCTTTTGTTCAGACTCATTTAAATCAGGGGAAAATTGTCGTTTTAATCAGATAATTAATTCTGATGTTTCTGTTTCTGTTGTGAAGATTCGACTCGTTAATAAAGTTTCTATTTGAAGTTAATGGACACAACATTGTTCAGCTGCATTAAACAGTGATTCACTTGAATTCAGCTTTCCCGCCCTCGGACCTGACAGTCTGTTCTTTGTTTCACGTTCCTAATTATTAAAACTCTGGAAGAGACTGTGACTGTGAGCACCTTCAAACACTCACCTAGTTTCACAAAATGATGAATGAATAAAATGTAAATCTCAGTCAGCTGGAAGACTCATGTACTTAAAATGATGTTTATTTAAATCAACACGAGGAGGATTCTCTTCTCTTTGTTCCTAGTTTCATTAAAAACATAGAATATTGTGGCTCCTGCTTCTGAAAGGAGACGACCTGCAGCTCCATCCAACCATCGCTGACACTTCTGTTTTATGGATTCAAGTCAAGGTTTTCAAATCTCAACGATCTGATCATTTCAGAGTGAAACGTTTTCCAGAGATCTGGATTCAAACTTGGCAGAAAAGTCCCATTCATTTAATGTCCAGGTGACGTTTACCTGCCGTACGACTCAGCTTCACTTCATGCAGCTGAAATCCAGCAGATGAACTTCTGCTGAAACAAGAGAGAAAACTCTCTCTCTCAGCAGACTTCAGCCGGACCCCGAGGGCGGCGCCTCGTCCTCGCTCAGACTCCTGCTGGTCAGCCTGCAGACCGCCGGTTCCAGGCCGCGACGCGTTCAGAGGTCAAACCTTTAAAGTGAGAGAAGAAGAAAGAAAGAAAAGAGGACGGAGCGGCTTAAAGTCTTTTAGGAACAAACTGTTTAACCTCCGCTGACCTGCTGACTCTGATTAAAGGAAGATTCCACCGTTTTTCCTGTCAACCTGCTGTTTGCTGCTAACCCCCGATCACCTCCACACACACACACACACACACACACACACACACACACACACAGGAAACACAACAGCCCAAAGACACAGCAGGTAGATGTGTGTGTGTGTGTGTGTGTGTGTGTGTGTGTGTTTGTTGTGTCCTGCCGTGCGACTGACCTGCTGATCGCCCAGTCCACTAATTAGCAGCTTTGTCTCTCTCACCGCTGGCTGCCGAGCTCCGCCTCTGATTGGCTGTGAGGAGGAGGTAAACACACACACACACACACACACACACACACACACACACACACAGAGGCTGAGGTTGAACACAGCAGCTTTGTTTTGGAGGAAATGAGTTTGTCTCTTTGTGTCCATTAAACTAAAGTGGAGGTCTGTGTTTGCAGGTGAGCTGTTGTTTCTTCCTCCCTCCTCTTCCTCACCTCCCTCCTCTTCCTCGCCTCCCTCCTCCATTCATCCTCTTTTGTATTGGGGTTGGAGTTAAAGACGTCCATCTGTCTGCCAGAGGCTCGGTTCACAACATCTGGACAGCTGTTAGCTGTTGACGATCCTCTCACTTCTCACTCTCCTTCCTAACTCCCTTCGTTCCTTCCTTCCTTGAAGAAGTGAAGAAGGGGGTATATAAGGAAGGAATGAAGGAAGGAAGGAGGGATGTGTGTTGTCTTTCATCTTTCTCTCGTCTCCTTTCCTTCCTCCTCTTCTCTTCACCTTTCCTGGCATCCTTTATTTCTGTCCTTCTTCCACTCTTCCTAACCTTTCCTTGCTTCCTTTCCCTCTGCCCTTTCTCTGTACTCTAACTTCCTCCCTTCCCTGCAGCCTTCCCTCTCTCCTCTCCCACAGCTGACTGATCAGCTGAGTCCTGATTCTGGCTCTGAAACCTCCCGCTGCCTCATTATTAGTTTCTCTTTAGTGCAGCTCCACCTGTAGCCTCTCACACTGTTGTGTGTGTGTGTGTGTGTGTGTGTGTGTGTGTGTGTGTGTGTGTGTGTGTTTCAGTGGGGGGGTTAAATCCACAGCCCGCCGGGTGTCTTGTCGTCCTTTGTGGCGGCAGACAAAGCTGCGTCCTGCCGTTCCTCTCTGGTTCTTCAGAGGGACAGTGGAGCGAGGCGGCGAGCTGTCAGCGTCTGACGAGGTCGCCTTTCAGACGCCGAGAAAAACACTCGTCTGACATGAGTCCAAATACCAAGACCATCATCATCATCATCTTCATCACGAGGAGAGGCGCTGCACGGATTTCATCTGTGGAGTTTGAGGGAAAAACGAAACTTATCCACCTCAAATATGTAAAAGAAGACGAGGCTGTTTTGATCCTTTAGTTGAACATCAGGGCGGTGACCATGACGTCATCATGTGACCACAGTGTTACCGGGTTCAGGATTCAACCCAGGTGTAACAGAACCACACGAGTTCAGCAGGAAGCAAACACACGGGTTTTCATTGTGGACAAAGTCTTCATGGAGCTGGACCACCAGGTGGTGAAGTCAAGTCCAAATACCCGACCCGGACTGAAAGGATCAGGTCTCGAGGAGGTTCTGGGTTTAGTTGGTTTCAAATGCTACTAACTGAGGCCCAGTTCAGACCCGTTAAGACCTCTTAACATCCAATCACAGGTGGACAGCTCTAAGTTCAGGTGTGAACGCACCCAAGACGCATTTAGGACACATTTGAGACCCGATCACACCAGACTGGGAGGCGGTCTGGATCTCATGTGACAGTCTGATTAACAACACAGGTCATAATGAACGGAAAATATTTTAGTGTTTCAAACAAGAAAACAAGAAAACAAGAGGACACCGGAGACATGTGGAGACACGTGTTCACGCCAGGTGTGAACAGGTGTGAACGGGGCCTTACAGTGGGTCGATGCGTAGAAAGAAACATGGCTGCTGCTCTGACTGTTGCCGAGGAGAATAATATGATGGGCGGAGTCTACCTCCCGCCACTGACGTGTCCTGACGTGGCGTTCGACTTCTCTCCCCTCAACTCCACACGTTTAAACTTCAAACACAGACAAGAGAAGAAAAGAGAGAGAGAGAGGGAGGGAGAGACAGAGAGAGAGACAGAGAGAGAGAGACAGAGACACAGAGAGACAGACAGAATGAGAGACAGAGAGAGAGAGAGATAATCCTCTTACCTTCTGTTTTCTCCTCCGACATGTTAACCATTCAGAGCAACACTAATCCTCCAGAGGGACGAGGGGAGAGGGAGGGAGGGAAAAGGAAAGGACAGAAGGAGACAGGGAGGAAAGAAGGAAGCAAGGACGGAGAGGATATGAGGAACTTGGGAAGAGGAGAAGAAAGAAGGAAGGAAGGAAGAGGAAGGGAAAGAAGGCAGGAAGAAGAAATCAGGGAATGAAGGAAGCGAGGAAGGAGGAGAGAGGAAGGAAGGAAGGGACAAAGGAGACAAGGATGAAGGAAGGACAGAAAAGGAGGTGATAGGGAAGAAAAGAAGGAAAAGATGGGAGAAGGATAAGGAAAGGAAAGAAGGAAGCAAGGAGGGAAAGGAAGCAATTGACTTTCATCTTGTCTCTTGCTTCCTTCCATTCCTCCTCACCTCTCCTTGCTCCCTTTCCCTCTTCTCTCCTCCTTTCCTTTCCTTCCCTCCTTCTTCCTCTTGTCCTCCAAACATCACCACGGTAACGGTGAGGGCCTCGGTCTCAGCGCGAGGCCTCAGAGAATGAAACTGGCGTCTGACAGCTCCATCTCAACCACACCCACCGCCGCACACCACCGAAGAAGAAAACTAGCAGCGGCCGCTAAAGCCCCCTCGTGACCTCGAGAGGAGGCGAAGAGGAAGGGATTTGGCCGCCGGCCTCAGGAACAACTTGAGGAGCAGAGATGATGAAGTTAAATTTACTCTGAGCCGTGGAGGTGTAAATATAGCGGAAGTCTGGACGCCGTCCATCAAAGCTTCACTCAGTCCTGCTCAGGATGGTGCGTTCAAATACCTCCGCGGTCAGAATGAAACAACTCCACACCGTGTCTGAGCTGCGGCGGAACACGGGGGCCGAACTCAGGTTGTTTTCTGTTGCTGCAATTTACAGATGACCCCTAAACGCCTCATGGGCGGTGTTTGCTGTGTCTCCATTCAAGTAGTTCCATATGGAATACCATTTTAATCCAAAATAGATAAATAAATAGATAAATACAGCTATGAAATATATTGTGAAATAAATAAATTAGTAATAAATGTAGAACTATATAAATACATATATGTAAATATAAACATATAATCGAGTCAATGAATAAATAAATACATTTATAGATAATGAATTAAAAATTCAAATGATCTTGTTGCACAGTGTAAAGAGTAAAAAAGGGGTGGTGATCTGTAGTAGGTGATTTACCTGCATTGGGTTCAGGAGAGCAGCAGGAAGTGAGTGAGTGACGAGCTGCTGTGTTTTAGCCACAAAAGCTAATATCGGTTGAATCGTCGTCGCTTTATTTTGAAAATTTTAACTCAAACAGCCCTTTACTTTGGAACTACATTTTCTCAACCGTTGAACCGCCGTATTCCTACGCACAAGCGCAAACTCGTATTCCTGAATCTCGACCGGGGACACATGACAACAGGAAGTGCTGTCAAAGGTCGGCTCCGCCCACACTGAAACTCCAGATGTTTAATTATCACGAACTTATAACGACATCTGCAGAAGAACAAATCACATTCACAAACACGGAAAAAATGAACTTAGTGTTGGATATGAAATAGTTTTTTGTGCTCGGGAGAAAAAGATGATCAGGTAAATTACCTGTCAGATAAATGACCTCAATAACTGACTCTCAGTTTGTTATTATAAAACCTGCAAAGACTTTTCCAGGTTTAATTATCGCGAGCCATCAAAACATGTTAAAAGTTAAAACCTTAATTGTTTGAATTTTGACGTTTTGGTTTGAAATTATTTATGTGACTTGTAAAGAAGTCGGGGACTGAAATGTTCTGGCTGGAGCTGGAGCCTGTAGCAGCAGCAGCGTGTTCTCAGTTTGACTCGACTGTCGGGAACATTTTGGCCTCTTCAGTGTAAAATACAAAAACACGCTCTCAGGCTGAACCCACTAAATCTAACTTTCACTCTCCAAACTCAAACTGTTTGTTCCTTTCTTCTATTTCCAGTCGAGTCCAAACACATCGGACCTCACTCGCTCCATTTAAATAATCATCCTGGGTGTATACTCAGAGCCCACGCTGCAGACTAAACTCTGACGTTTGATTTGAGGTAAACTTGGACGTTGCAGTGCCGTTCCCGGCGGGAAACTCCCCGTGCGGGATTTATGATGAACTCTGACCCCGAGAGGACGCGGAGCTCCGACACACACTCATCCATAAAGATCCGATATCCGCTAACATCTACATCCAAGCTGAAAGTGAATACTGCAGGTTGCTCTCATCTTTCCTCCAGTCTCAACACGTCAATCAACACACTGCAATTAACTGCACACACACACACACACACACACACACACAGAGTTAAAAGAGACATTTCATTGGACGCCAACCCTCCGTTCACACCACGGCCAGAACAACACTCAACCAAAACCACCAGTAACACACCTGAACACACACAAGTATTCCATATTCTTATTCTCAAACCAACACTGAACGTCTCATAATAACACTGTGTGTGTGTGTGTGTGTGTGTGTGTGTGTGTGTGTGTGTGTGTGTGTGTGTGTGTGTGTGTGTGTCACAGCATCTGATTCATCTGTGGTTCCAAAAACACACACACTGTGCTGCTGCCCCAAGTGTGGATCAATCCGCCGCTGAAAATAGTCCCAAAACAGATCGATCCGTTTAAAGTCTGTAAAAAGTGCAGTGGTCCGAAGTCTTCCTGAGGCCATTGTACATCTGTCGATTCTCAGAGTTTAAAGGCCAATAAAATACCAGAAGAAGAAGAAGAAGGAGAGAGAGAGAGAGAGAGAGAGAGAGAGGTGGATCAAAATCAATTAAATTAAACCTTCAACCAAAACTCAACTGACCAAACCAGCGACGTTCAACCTAACTTTGCTTCACGTCGCTGATTCTACCTGTAAAAATCTGACTGAAACACCAAATACTGTGTGTGTGTGGTGTGTGTGTGTGTGTGTGTGTGTGTGTGTGTGTGTGTGTGGTACTGGCTGTCGCCAATCTGTTAAAAAAGCAAACGTTGCTAATTCCTCGTCGTTCTCCATTACCTCAGATCTGTCCCCCGAGACGAGCAACACTGACGGACGGACGGACGGTGTGTGTGTGTGTGTGTGTGTGTGTGTGTGTGGTGTGTGTGTGTGTTGTGTGTGTGTGTGTGTGTGTGTGTGTGTGTGTGTGTGTGTGTGTGTTAGAGGCATATGTAAGTGTGGAGTGCTGATGGATTATGGGAAACCCTCTGGACGGTATCAAACCAAAGACTCAACAACGGCTCAACACCTCGACAGCCCAAACAGCAAAAACCCTGAGCCGAGAGCAACTGCATCTGTAGTTTGTTTTAGTACACCTCCACGCCCAGACGGGTGGAGTCAGGGGGTTGGGGGGAGGGGGTGTCAGTGGCTCCTATCATAACTGTTAAAGCATCTCCTCTTTCAGGCTGCGTTCACAGACTCAATTAGCTCGTGATTTGTTCTGAAACCTGCAGGATTTTCCTTCCGTAGCTACAGTTTGTCCAGGTGAGCTCACACACAGTTTGTGTGTGAGCTCACCTGTGTGCAGTGTGATTATAGATCAGCTCTAGCTTCTATATTAATACTGTGAAAGTATCAAAGCCTCAGTCCACAGAGAAATGCACACAGCCTGTATTCAGAAACTGAGCCTTAAAACCAGCCGTCAGGACTTCTGGAACTTTGTGATGTCACAACAAAGCAGTCACCAAGCCCCGCCCACCTGGACCCACCATCCAAACCTTGAAGGATTTGGTTTCTCTGAGTGTTTTTACCTGAAATCTGCTGTATTTTTATTGGATCACTCAGAAAACAGTCAGCCAATCAGAAGAGAGGCTCAGAGCCTTGAATATTGAAATACAATATTTATATTTTCTTTTTTAAACACCGCCCACTCTGTGTGACCCCGCCCCTTCTCCCTTCACATTGAAGTCATTCACTCAGCCTGTGTAGAGCAGTTTGAAATCATAGAAGAAGACTGGTGCCGTGGCCGCCACCGCCACCGCCGCTACTACCGCCGCCACCGCCGCGTTGACCTCTGACCCTGTTGATTTGCTGCGTGGTGTTTATGAACAGGAAGTGAAACTTAAGTGAATTTAATAGCAGGACTGGGAATAGACAGAATAAAATGGCCCTCATCAATATTGATGCTGTTCTGTTAATTAGACTTCACATCTCCGACTCACAGAGACACACCGAGGGCACTGTGATTGGACAGCCGCCACTGTCTCAGAGAGAGAGAGCGTGTGTGTGTGTGTGTGTGTATGTGTGTGTGTGTGTGTGTGTGTGTGTGTGTGTGTGTGTGTGTGTGTTAGGACAGACTGAGGGCACCAATCGTTGGACAACAGCCACTGTGTGTGTGAAGCAGTGTGTGTATGTAAGTGTGAATGTGTGTGAAATCCTCAACACACTGCGGTTAATAAGGAGGTTTCTCTCTATGTGTGTGTGTGTGTGTGTGTGCTGTAATAAATCAGTGTGTACATGTTGTGTGTGTGTGTGTGTGTGTGTGTGTTTGTTTGTGTGTGTCCATCGTTGAATGAATCCAGCCAGGTCCATCTGTTTGGCAGGAGACATGAATGTGAGGCCATCTGTGCTCTCACAGTGTGTGTGTGTGTGTGTGTGTGTCGGCCCTGAGGTGCAGTGTGTAAGAGGCAGAGGTGATAAGAGCATACATAGTCACACACACACACACACACACACACACACACACACTTCATTAACTACAACTCGAGGTGAAACGACGCCAAAACTTCTCACTTCTCATACAGGACAAGCTGGGATCACAGTGTGTGTGTGTGTGTGTGTGTGTGTGTGTGTGTGTGTGTGAGACAGATGATGGTCACTGCTACACAGTGCAGGGCAGAAGAGGAGGAAGAAGCTCCATCAGGACGTTGTGTAGTTATGTTGTTGTGATGTGGTTTGTGGTTTTATCGTGTGAGTTTACAACAGCTTCAGTCGCAGGTCGAGACGTTCCACTGTTCTCCCTCAGTATATACCTGAGAGCGGGCCGGGTGCAGGTGCAGGAGGAGGAGGTGGAGGAGGAGGAGGAAGAGGAGGAGGAACCAGGAGGAGGCCAGGAAGAGGAGGAGGAGGAAGAGGAGGAGGAGGTGGAGGAGGAGGAAGAGGAGGAGGAGGAACCAGGAGGAGGCCAGGAAGAGGAGGAGGAGGAGGAGGAGGAAGAGGAGGAGGAGGAACCAGGAGGAGGCCAGGAAGAGGAGGAGGAGGAAGAGGAGGAGGAGGGGGAGGAAGAGGAAGAAGAGGAGGAGGAAGAGGAGGAGGAGGAAGAGGAGGAGGAGGTAGAGGAAGAGGAGGAGGAAGAGGAGGAGGAGGAAGAGGAGGAAGTAGAGGAAGAGGAGGAAGAGGAGGAGGAGGAGGAAGAGGGAGAGGAGGAGGAGGAAGAAGGGGAGGAGGAGGAAGAGGAGGAGGAGGAAGAGCAAGATGATGACAAAAAGAAGAAAGAAAAGTAAAAGTTTGGAGAAAAGGAAGAAAAAAAGAAGAGGAATGAAGAAAAAGACAAATTGATTTGGGGAGGTTGGCTAAGTTCAACAGCTTACAGTAAATCTGGAGAGGTTTCAACACACACACACACACACACACACCACACACACACACACACACACACACACTCTCTCTCCCAGCTGGCAGGTCAGGAATAATAAACGCTCTCAGAGTTTATTTTCTCAGTGATCTGAGCTGAAGGAAGATTTGGACGAACATCCACATGACCTGTGTGTGTGTGTGGTGTGTGTGTGTGTGTGTGTGTGTGTGTGTGTGTGTGTGATGGCTGTTGAAATCTGCCCTGTAGAATAAACACACTCAGAAGGTAACATACACACACAGGAACAGCTGGTAACACACACACACCTTCTCTCTTTCTGTCCAGAACATTTTACCTTTTTCCAGAGAAACTTGTTTTTCCTAAATTTGAGTCTTGAAAGAAAAAATAAAAGCTGATTTTATAAAATAAGGATAAAGATTTTGAGTGTAAACAGCGACGTGTCTGGACCTTAACCTGCAGTTTGAATAACAGATGTGTGACGCAGAGAAACAACATGTAAAGGTAACACTCTGACGTGTTAATAATGTTCCTTTAACTGAAGGTGATGATGGAAATCAAACATTTTCTGCTGCTTTTATTTTTCACTCAGCGAGAAAACGATCATGTGACTGTGACCATCACTTCTTCTGCTGCCGCCAAACTGCGTTCAGATTCAGGTTTTAACAAAGAACACACTTCCTGTCTCAGACTGTACGAAGCGTCAAACCATCATCTAGCTGTTTACACTGTTCATCGCACCCGAGGGTGAGACACAGGTAACATGACTGAATATTCAGAAATAAATAAATACGTCTCTTTACATCTTTAAATATCTTTCTGTCTGCTGTGTGTGTGTGTGTGTGTGTGTGTGTGTGTGTGTGTGTGTGTGTGAAAAGGTGGAACACAGATGATGAAGAAGAAGAGGAAGGCGGAGGAGGTGATGAGGAGAAACAGGGGGGAGGGGAGGCAGGAGTTACAGGCAGAGATAAGACTGTGTGTGTGTGTGTGTGTGTGTGTGTGTGTGTGTGTGTGTGTGTGTGTGTGTGTGTGTGTGTGTGTGTGTTCTGAAATGGATGTTCTGATGTTGTGAAACACAGAACTTCATCTTCTTTTTAAACAGTTTACATCACAGTCACGTCTGTCCAGATGATTCATGTTTATTAATCTTATTAAATCCATAAAAATCCTGTTTCTGCTGAAGATCGACGTCGTGCGTCTCGGACAGACGACACTGAGCCGTCACACTGAGTTAAAACAAATGCTGAGAAATCTCCGTGTAGGACGCAGGAAATGGAAGAAATCAGCTCTGACAAACATAAACCAATAAAACTTAAAGCTCCTCCAGTGTGAAGGTGTGTGTCCATGTGTAGTGTGATTATAGATCAGCTCTAGCTTCTATATTAATACTGTGAAAGTATCAAAGCCTCAGTCCACAGAGAAATGCACACAGCCTGTATTCAGAAACTGAGCCTTAAAACCAGCCGTCAGGACTTCTGGAACTTTGTGATGTCACATGAGCATCGTTTAATCACAGTGGATGACGTCACGCTGATTCGCTCCGACAGGAAGAGATCAGACTGTCTTAAACTCTCATTTTAGACCAGCTCAGAGAAGCCGAACTCTGCACACACATCATCATCATCATCATCATCATCATCATCATCATCATCATCATCATCATCATCATCATCATCATCCTGCAGGAGACGGGGACTTTAACTTCCTCCACCCTCTGAAACAATAAGACGACGCTGGATAAAGTCGCCAGCTGGAGCGACGATCACAGACGTTTCTATAAGAGCTTCAACAGCCTCAATGTATATCCTCCATACTGCTCAGAGCCGACAGACAGACAGAGGGAGCGGTCCACGCAGACGTGACCTCCATCTCGTCTCCATCTGCAGCCGTCCTCCATGTTTAGTCTGATCATATATTCGCCACAGTGGGTATATATATATATATTGACACGTATATAGACGCACGCAGACTGAGTGCCAGCAGCACCGAGGCCTCCTCCTTCACCTCCATCTGTCTCCTCCTCCTCCTCCTTACCCCCCTCCATGTCTGATTGACAGCCAGGCTCAGGTGGAGATGAAGAGGGGGAGAAGGGAGGAGGAGGAGGAGGAGGAGGAGGAGGAGGGGGAGAGAGAACTGACCCTCAGCTGACGAGACAGTAAAGAAAGTGGATGTTAACAAACTGCAAACAGGCAAAATAAACACAATCGAAATCAAACCTCTGAAGACGTGAAAACCTGAAAGAGAAAACACGTCTGTGAAGATTACAGCCGACACCAGGAGCTTTGTCCTGCTGATAAACTAAACCTCTGACTTTTACTCTGAAGTTTCACGCTCCAAACAGGATTCAGTAAAATGCTTTGACCTGGTGCAGATGATTCGCCCCCCCGGCTGCTGCAGACATATATGGTGACTGTGATCTCCATAATAATGCATGGCAGAATTTTACACTGACTTTACCTGCTACTTCCTGACAGATCATTGATTTATTTGCATCTTTGTGCTTGAATGTCTTATTTTTAATAATAATAAAGATGTAGAAACTTATATTAAATGATAGTTTTCAGTGTGTCGCTGGCAGGACTTATTGTCTGCAGGCTGAGAGTCTGAACAGAACCACAGAGCACAGTCTCTGAAGGGGGAAGTTCCTACTGATAAATTCACTATGGACGTGTCTGTGATTCCACAGATATGTAAAGGAACATGAACCTGCTGCTGTGATGAGGCCTCTAACCTGAAGTCTGCACACGATCCTCTCCACACAGGTCTGGAGACAGAAAGAAAGTCGGTTATCGTTTAACTATATTCACATCTTCTGTTTTCCCCTTATTGAAAAATCCAGATTCTGTGAATATGAAAACATGGTTCATTTCAAAAGTTGAACTACTGGATAAAACTCTCCCTCCTCAGAGGACGATGTTTAAACAACCTTCATCGTCTGCACAGCGAAGCTCCAACGGCCCAGACACCAACGGCTCAGCAACAGGAAGCTGCGACGTTCAAGTCCAAAGACCGGCGTTCAATAAAACTGCCCAACGAGGACGTGTGTGTTCGTCTGCGACAGAAAGGAGAGGTGGTGAAGGGAGAGACAGAATAATGGAGAAGGCAGAAGGTGAGGGATAAAAAGGGAAAGAAAGAAAGGTTGAAAAACGGAAATAAAAAGACGTAAAGAAGGAGAAAAAGAGAGAAATCATGAGACAGGAGGAAAGGGTGGAGGAGAGAAAGGAAGCGAAGGATGTAGGAAGCGAGGGAGTGTTGGAGGTATATTTAGGAGTGTGACAGATTGAGTGTCTCCGTCTTTTTAACCGTCGTCTCCCATCAACACCTTTATTGATAGACGAGGAGGAAGAGGAGGGGAGAGACGAAGAGGAGGGGGGGTATTTTTAATGTCCTCTCGTCGTCCTCAACTTCCTGTTTCTGCTCTGATGAAGCTTCGGGTCGATTTGTCTGCGAGGAAGAGGAGGGAGAGGCTTTGTTGTTGTGGGTGTCGTCATTGTTTTCGGGGGGACTGTCCCTTTAAGACGCCTCTGACTGGACGGACAGATGGAGATGAATCAGACCTCGAAAGGTTCGACTGCTCTGAACTCAGTGTCGGTCAAAACACATGAAAATGTGACGCAGGCAGACACATCATCTGACCGAGCTCTGAACACACACACACACACACACACACACACACACACACACACACACATTAAATAATAAATACTCATCGGAGAAGTTCTAGCTTTGGGGCTTGAGACGACATCTGATAAAATCAAATGTCGGAAAATTTTCTGTCATATTTGATATTTTTTAATGATACAATTTCAATTTGTTTTGTTTTGTTTGTGCAGTTTCATGAGACCGAGCCTCATGTCGCTGTCTGCTTACTGTCCAACCGACATGTGACCAACAATGAATATACAATATTAAACAAAACTGAAAGATGAGATAGAATAATGTAATGATATTATAAACCTGTATTGAGATATTAAATGTTGGACATCGCCCAAGTCTGTGATTAACCCTTTACTAAATGTTGGCATGCTGCTAAGTGCTAAGTAATAGATGCTAAGTGAAATAAAGAAAAACAGAAAAAAATAAAAATAAAATCCCTGGCTCGGCCCCATCAGGAGAGAGAGAGGAAATATTTGATCCTTTAACAGGGAGTAAAACTCTGAAGCAGATTTATGACGCGTGTGTGTTTCTACAACCTCACCTGAACTCTCTCTGCAGGCTGAAACTCATGATGTCTCAACAGCTTGTTACAACATGAAGAACGTTTAGTTTTAACGTGTTGTTTTATTGTGAAATCCATCAGTGATATAATGTTGTTTTCTGTCATCAGTAATTCCTTCCCATCATCCTTCCCTCCGCAGAGAGCGCTTCACTTCCTGCAGGTTTTAGCAGCGGCAGGATTAGCTGATCCCCGAGCGCTCACACTGAGGCTCTTTGTGTAAAGATCCAAAGATCACTTCGCCTCCTCGGTTACCTGACGATTTCACTAATCTGCAGCTAAGTGGTTGGGTAGCTGGGCCGGCTCTGGGTGTGGTCTGCAGGTAACGTCTGTCACAGGAGCGGAGCTGGACTCACGTGACTTGTTCTCCGGGTCAGTTTCAGTTCGTTCTCTCCCACAGGGAAGAGACAGCAGAGGATAAACTGAGGAGTTATTGTGGGAAGAATGAAATGTTCAGTCTGTAACTTTAAAAAACCTGAGTGGAAACAGAACATTAGAAAACTGGTTACTCATAACGTTAACTCTAAACTTATTACCCACCGATGAATCTAATCTCAGGTCGCGGGTCGAGCGACGACACGGGGGCGGCTTCTTTTCATGCTAACGTGATCCACTTTAATGTCCGCTTCCAACGTAGGACAACTGAGCGCTGACCACCGTCACACATCACATCACTGCCTTACACCGTATCACTACGCCGATCTTAACCCTCAGTTAAAATGGATAATGTAGTTCCAAATCCAAATGAAGGAACAGAATTCATTATACACCTGCTGTCTCTGCTCTGCAGTCGCCAGCACTTCACTCCTCTCAGCTGTCGCCATAAACCTGAAGACACACGAGGCGATGTAGGAAATAAATCTCATCTTACACTAGAGTCACCTCCTCGTGGTCGTATCCCTCCGCCACTCAGACTAGTTCCAGGTTACAATCCTTGTTTATCCAGAGTCACATGAAATATGAACCATTTGAGTGAAATTTGGTCATAATTGCTGTGAAGTCTTGAGCAATGCTAAAAAGTGTTTTGTGAGGTCACCTTGACCTCTGACCTCTGACCTTTGACCACTAAAAGTTCCCTCAAGGTGTCACCGTGATCCAGTGACAGTCTCTGCATCAGTGAGTTCACTGCAAACAGCAGCAGCTAACACTGAATTCATCATGATCCACTTTACAACATGTGAACAAGTATAAGCTTCCTGCTTCCTGCTTCCTGCTTCCTGCTTCCTACTTCCTGTCAAAGTTTACATCTGTTCATATAAGTGAAGACTGTTAGACTTTACTTACTGAAACTAAATCAAAAAATACTTTGTGGGAAAAATAATAATTGCACTAATGTTTTAGCTCATATTGAACATCTGTTGAGACTTAACTAGACAAGAAAAACCCTCCTGAATTAAAATGAAAAACTGAACTACTTTACAGTGATCTGATCTGGCAGCACTTCATTTAGCATAATGTTGCTATTTATTTCACAGCTAACACACAACACACCTGACAAAACAGTGTCCTATACCATATATAGATTTAAATTCGGAGAAAAACCCAGGTAATATGTCTGTATTTCATATATATTTTAAGTTTTCACTCCAGGAGACAAACTAGGCCACACCCACCACCTCTGTGTAACCGCCAGTTAGCTCCATGTGGGTTTACATGTTTGTGTCTGATTTCTTTGTTGGTTTTGTCGTTGTATTTGTGTGTCTGCGTGTGCGCGCCCTCCTCCGTAGCAATAACAACATCCAGCTAGCTGTCTCATTAATCAAACATGGAGCTGTCTCCTTCTCAGACATTAGTGTTCGATTAGCTGCTAATCTGGATCTGATCAGTTCCCCGCTGTAATTAGTGACCTGTCGAACGTGTTCAGCCTCCACATGTAACAATAAAGTGATGGAAAATTAAAGATTACATTTAATGACAAAAACATAATAATATTAATGTAATTAAGTTTCAGTGTGCAGACTGCAGAGAGAGAGAGAGGAAGAAATGCAGTTTATATGTGGGTTGTGTGTGAGCGTTGGCAGGCTGTCAAAGCAGAGAGAGGTTTAAAACACTCGTCACTGGAAATACCAAAGGACGAATCCAGGAGCAGAAAATACGAACCTCAGAGAGCAGGGTCAGCGAGGAAGCGAGAGGCCGCAGATAAATGCTGTTATTTATAATTCAGCAGTGGTCACATGATGTGTGCTGCAAAATATAACGACAACCTCAGCTGATTTTATTCTGTTATGGCGTGAACGTATCGACTAGAAACTTAAAGATGAATGTGGGTTGTGATATCACCAACAGGTTTCTGAAGCTCAGAGTGAGCTGCTTCACTTTCGCAATCTTGGCAGTGTCTGACTCCGCCCCCTAACTCCCAGCTAATCCAAAAATGGACAAAGAGGAGGGGCCTGTCCTTAAGAAAATGTAAACAGGTGAGTTACATAAACAGGTGT
This sequence comes from Seriola aureovittata, assembly GCF_021018895.1. Lineage (NCBI taxonomy): Eukaryota > Metazoa > Chordata > Actinopteri > Carangiformes > Carangidae > Seriola > Seriola aureovittata. The sequence goes on along the minus strand of NC_079376.1, from coordinate 1,098,603 downwards.
CATGAAGGAGGAAATTAGCTCTAGAGGCCAGAACTGTTTTTGTACCCGGCTGTGACAGGGAGGTGTGATGTTGGAGGAATGATCCTGTAGTTCCCGTTAACCAGCTTTTATACGTCACCAAACTGACTGCCAGCCTTATACATGAGAGCATTACAACTTTGACTAGTGTTAAAACCGACCTGAGTGCTGGACTACAAAGTTTAGCTTTAAGCAGTGCAGGTCACAACCCACTGGGGGGCGGGGCTAAATACACCTGACACCTTGTCAGTACAGAGAAAGTAAGTTAGCATTAGCACAACCACTAACACTGCCAGTTACACTAACAAACAACATAAACAAATAGAGGATGCTAACTATGCTAACTAGTCTTAAAAAATGTTAACTGTGCAAACTGTTCTGAAACGATGCTAACTGTGCTAACCACAAATCTCATTCTCCATTTTTGAAAGGGAACAAAAAAACACCTCCATCTTTGTTGTCGCCTAGCAACAGTATCACGATTTCAACCACCTGGATGCAGATCAGGTCTCGTACCTGACCCCTGTGTAACTTATGAAGGCGTCACAGAGTTCATCTCCGGCTCGATGAGACGTCTGAATATTTTACAAACTGTTTATTTATACGACGGAGACGTTGCTCATTTTGTCGACCGCTCTTCACTTTGTTTTTACACCGCAGCTGCAGAGCCACCGCCATCCACTGTCAGTCACACACACACACACACACACACACACACACACACACACACACACACGTATGTATACCCTGCTGTGATGTATATGAGGGTTCAGTCAGGGCCAGGGGTTAATAGCTGAGCTGTCAGGTTGATGTGCATACCTGTGTGTGTGTGTGTGTGTGTGTGTGTGTGTGTGTGTGTGTGTGTGTGTGTGTGTGTGTGTTAATAATAGCTTGCTAGCTGTCATTGCAGATGAGGGGTGTGTGTCAAGAGAGCGAGCTTTAAATGCTCCTCGTCAATCGAGTGACAGGCTTACAGAGTGTGTGTGTGTGTGTGTGTGTTAGCATACGTTAGCATTTCCTACCAAGTACATACACACATGCACATGTAGATTTGTCATACTTGCTTCCAGTGTGTGTGTGTGTGTGTGTGTGTGTGTGTGTGTGTGTGTGTGTGTGTGTGCTCACTACTCGTCTCTGAGTGGAAAACATTGTGCTGAGCAGAAAAGCAGCCGGTGTCAAACTACCCATCATGCCGCATGAATGGCCCGCTCTCGCTCGCTCCCTCTCTCTCCCTCGTTGCAGGCGCTATTATGAAAGAGCGTGCTGAAATATTATTATTCTGTTGTTATTAAGCTGCACTGACATGTCAAGCTTAAATCATTAGCTTCTCTCTCATAAAACACCAAAGACTGTATTCACACAAAACACCCAAAATACGCTTTTCAACACCAAACCATGGTTTTCCTCCTCCTCACACTCAACAAATGTTCTATTTCTCAAGTCATAACACATGAAGCTTTCCTTCCCTCCCTATTTTTATTCTTTCCTTGACTTTTCCCACCGTTTATCATCTGTCTCATCTCCTGTTCTCTTCTTTTCTTCTTCCTCCCAGAACGTACTGATTTTAACCTGCCATTTTTTACAGTGTGAACACACCACAGGCTTAAAACACTGATAAAAGTTTAAGTATTCTTCTCATAATTCATCAGAATTTGGTCTGTGGGTTAAAAGCTAAAGAAGTCGACTTCCTGTCACGTTTCCACTCGATGTTTTTCTGTCATGTTGAAAAGAAGAAACACGTCTATCAGATAAAACCTCTGATCTCTGTGTGATCATGGTGGGAAAGTTCAACCTGTTTTTACGTCCAGCACGGTGCTGCGTTCACAGTCAAATACACACAAGCACACACTCCTGCTATATCACTTCTTTAAGGTGAATGCTGTGTTTCTGTTGCGATGACACATAGTCAGGTGACCACCGTGATCTCTTTCTAAAGTTGTAAAATTGTGTCTGTGATTGATATTGAACCAATGACAGTCTCATAAACACAGATTCAGACAGTCAGGGTTTCATACTACCATGCTAACACTGCGTCAGCCACTGCCAGTTACAAGCTAACAAACAACATACACAAATAGAAGATGATAACTAGCTAACCATTCTGAAATGATGCTAACTAGCTAACGGTTCTGACCCGTCTGCTAGTCTCTGGTTCTGGTCTCAGACTCCTCCTCTGAGTCTGGGTCTGACTGAGGCTCAAACATGTGAGTCTCTCTGATGTTTCCTCCTCTCACCATCTTGATGCTCTCTGCTCTCTCACCTGGAGCCAGGTGGTGGGCGGGGCTCAAGGCCTGATCCAGGTTTCTCAACCAGGAAGTAAGAAGCTTCAGACCCAGTTTTAATGTGTGAAACCATGTTAAACTAAATATGAATCACAGCAGAGGATTTTTACAGAGTTTAAAACAGATCTGGAGAGGACGTTAAATGTGAGGAAAGTTCCAGCCTCTTACAACCGGTCCACTTACAAACCTGATTTATACTAAAGCTGCTGTGGTTATTCCCGCGGACGACTCCTGGTAATTTTGTTGATTCCCAGACCTTTCTATCCTTTAAATTTTAAAGGCAGATTGACATTTTCTAAACACATCCCTGCTCCCCAGAGGATGAACAACTTCTTCTTCATGAGCAGAGGTGATGACTCTTGACCTTCTACTGATGCCTCCAAGGAACAACAGTCGTCACGTATCAAGAAAAGAAAAACACAGCAGAGGAGGCATCAAACCTGTGACCTCCACCAGCCTCAGGACCAGCTAATGCTTTCCTGTCAGTGCATTTGAGCAGCAGCTCGTCTAAACCCCCCCTAGACTCCTTCTGCGGAGCCCCACCGAGCCCGGAGCAGCCGGTGTCAAAGTAAGCCGTCAGCTGGATGAATGGCCTGCAGCCTTTTGTTCTCCCCCCGCTATTAAGACCACGCTGAAATATTATTATTCTCCTGCTCCGAAATATGTCAGATTAAATCGTTACCTTCGCTGAGCCACACACAAAAGGCTCAAACACTGAAGCACTTCACAGGCAAAGTCCAGGATGTTTTTTGAGTTTCCTGAAATATTATTATAAAACCATTGTTAAACTGCTCTGCAACATGACAGCTTAAATCATCACCTTCAGCGGCGGAAAAATAAAAAGCGCAAATGTGCTGCCGAGCTTTAAAGTGTAACACCGGAGTAATTTGGAGCTTTTGAATCTCCGCCAGCAGCAGGTTGCACTGCTGCATAACCCAAGCTAACCTAATCTCACTGACTGCAGATTAACATCAGCACACAGCGGCCTGTCTCCGCTGTAGGAGCATAAATAATAACACTTTAAGCCTTTAAAGTGTCAGAGAGGGAACAGGAAAGACTTCTTTCCCTTCAGTCGCCATGAAAATGCATTCGGAAAGTATGCAGCTGAAAAACCTGATGCGTTTCCCTTTTGGAACAGGATGTTGGTCGTCAGAGAGGAACAGCTGAAAACCAACTGGACAGTCTGCAAAGAGTTCACTATGTTTCTAACAATCTAGTAAAGCTGGGATAAATCAGTGAGGGCTAGGGTTAGGTCTTTGTTCCTTTCTTTTATTTATTTCCAGGGCAGCAAATATTACTTCATGAAAAGGGGAAAAATATCCCGTACAAAAGAGAAGGTACAAAAGCACCTAACACATGAAAGGCAAGTTCTGTTGTACTTCCTGTCTTTTCCCGGCGCCCTCCGAACAGTAAAGCTTCACCCCCACTGTACCAAATCAACACACTGCTATTATATATGGTTTCTCTTTCCCACAATACTCCGGTGTATACAGTTTACAAAGAGGTCAAAGTGTTTGGTCTGAACGTCCACAGTTGAAGTGATGAAGAAAAGCGAGATGCTGAACAATACCGAACCCTAACCCTGGTGATAACAGCACCTTTTAATATTGTCTCTCGTTCATATGGAAACACCAGTAACTTCAGGAGCGACGGTCGGCTTCGTAAAAGGTACAAAACCTTTCAGAAGCAGCCGATTCCAGCACAGAAACTGCGTCTGGAAAAGTTGTTTTTAGGATGTTTTTTTTGGATGATCCAACAATTCAACAGCTTCTGCAGCTGCTTCACAGTAAAAGCCAGAACAAGCTGATCCTAAAGTCCAGCTTAGTGCTGTAGTCCTGAGTACTGTACCTCGTCCTGTGTCATCATCTACTACAACGTTGTGTGTTTCATTTACTGTGACTCAGAATCAAACCCTATTACACTTAAAATACTTTTTTCTGAACTCATGAAAACTAGAATTCAAACAACACGTCACGTATCCATCGACCCACAAACCCACAGTTTGTAACAAAAGGATCAAAATAAAGCGGGAAGAACCTCGACTGTCGTCTTATTTTATTCCACTCATTCTTCTTCTGTGTCCAAAACATGGCGCCTGCGTTACCAACAACACAACTTGGTGAAGACCTGGTGGTGAAGACAACAACTCCCATGATCCCACGCTACTTCCCGACGTCACCAAACCACGTGCTTTGGTTTTGTTTTGATTGAGAGACGCCTAGAGGCAGAGGTTACAGACTGTGCGGTTAAAGTAAACTCATGTTTGTCAAAGTGATTCTGTAGTTTTCTATAAACTTGTGATTCTCCTCCAAGCACCAAATCTCTTCCCCAAAAACAACTTGGTTAAGTTTAGAGAAATCAGTTTGGAGGCTGAGGCCGAACCTCCAACCACCTGACCTCCACCTCCGAGAGGTTTTACGTCACCGCTACGTCGATGTTCGACCGATGCTGTTGTCTGAAAGTCTCAAGATTGATACCTTTCACTCTTAAGACCAGCTGCACATCATTCATTTATGATCCCTCAGTTTAGTTTTCTATGTAATGAGCGTGGCAGCCTCGTGGTGCTTGTTGCATTGTGTAGTTTCTGTGTTTCCCGCAGCACAACAACAGGAACCAGTGTATCTCTCTGTGAGTGATGCTCGGTGTTGCGCCTCAGCAGCCTGCGAATGAGTCTGGAAGCTGTTTGGAGCAGAAAGGCTGAGAGTGCGCCTGCAGACGGGGGTGCGGGGCACGAAATTCACACAAACGCGTCCTCAATGAAACGCCACAGAGAACAGGAGATATTAGCACAGTTGGCATGAGCGGCGTTTTCCGATACAGCTGTCTCTGTGCGAGCCAGGTTTTCAGAGGGAGCTGTGCGTCCAACTGGCTGCACAACAATAAACTCTCCTGCGTCAATCAGCCAATCACTAACAAATGTCACCTTGTTTTCAGCTGCGCTCTTACTTCTCCTCTTCTGGTGGCTCTCACTCTCATTTTGCAGTTTTGAAATTGCCAGAACTCAGCAAAAGCAATTATGTGTTTGAATGGAGCGGTCTGCCGTTCACACAGGACCAGTGAGCGCTGTAGAGAGTAACTCTGTCATTTCACGTGTTTATCCAGAAGGAGCAGCGCAGTGATCCTCGTCATCAATCCTGTGAATGCGCCGTGTCACGGCGAGACGCTCAGAGACACGAGACAGCGGGACGCCACGAAGACAGCAACATTAACATTCTGCAGACAGAGGAAACAGCAGCTCATCAGTGCAACATACACTATTCAGAAACACACGATACGAGAGAGAGAACGCAGAGGTTAAGAGCATGTCCACATGAAGTCGGTAGATTTCCTTCGTCCGGACTTCGACAGCTGTTTCCTAGACTCTAGAAAGCAGCTGTTACGTGCACGCTAACGAAACCATGAGGTGATCAGAGTCAGGAGCCGTGTGCCAGACCGTCCTTCCGTATAAGAACGAGGTCGTCTGTGCGGCAGCTTATTATGACATCATAGTTAGGTTTTGTTGCTAGGCGACATCTAGTGGTCGTAGTGATGATGACAGGAGCGAAGGGAAAAGTGTCGGTGAGGAGGTGGTGGATGGATGAAACCAGCTGTTTGTGTTGTTTCTATTGTCCATGATTATTGTAACCATGGCAACAAAAATCATCTAATGTTGAGGAAGTACTTCTTTTATATCTCGATCTTTTCCCAAACCTACCCGAGCTGCGACTGTTTTTACAGTAATCATTGCAACGAGGGTACGGTCCGTGTGTTTATTGTTGTAACCATGACAACCGAGCTCCAGCACGCCCGCCTCCGTAGGGGGGCGCTATTTCAGGAGACGCCGTATCAGAGGGTAGAAGAAAACGACCTGTGGCTGTGTAAGTTGGAGGACTGGTTTTATATATATATATATATATATTATTATTGTTTGAATTGAACACCTGAATACCTGTACATCGTACCTTGGGATATGACAAATCCCATAATATTATAATATCGTATATTGTGCTATTCGGGCTGAACTGTATCAACATATTAAATTTTGTTTGTCACACACTTTTTCTTTCTGTGGACTCTGAAACAGATTTTTGTGCTGAGCTCGTCCTCAGCAGCTCATCACTCAGCTCCTGCTGCTTCTCCAAACTGGGAGCTGATCTGAATCTCCTGCAGGTAATACTCCCACTGTAGATAAATACCTCACACCACCCCACCTGGAATAACCCGAAACATGTACAGCATGTGAAACACTTGTTCATGCCGGTGACTGTTTGGATTTTTATCAGCCGCTGCAGCAGAGATCCTTTTCTTCCTGCTCCGACTCCGACGGGACTTTTTCTTTTGATGCCACATTTCGATTGGACGAGAATCGGATCGACATGTGGCTGGTAAATAAATGAGTGGAGTCGCTGCTACAGATCCTCTGTGTCTCGCCTCTGGCTGCTGTGACCTTTGACCCCTGACCTCATCTCTAACCTGAAATGTTGAATACTCTCTGATCCGTTTCACCTCCTCACCACTGGTTCTCTCTCCTCACTCCTCCTCTGCTGTTGACCCCCCCTTCATGCCTATCATCTGAAATGATTGGAGTGTAACATGTAAATGTGAGCGCTGATGTCGCACACCTCTCTACTTGCAATTTGGATGGAAAAAAATTAAAAATTCTGCATTTTCACCATCGAAAACTCCTTGAAAACTCCTCAAACGCACCACAGTCACTTCAGATCGCTGAACTTCTGCTGCACCAAATCAGTCTGATTAATTAAGTCTGCTGACAGCGTCACTGCTAATGTTCGCCGTTTGTCACGTCTCATTCTCACGCCAGAGAATCCGAACAAACGAGTGAAGAGTTGGGCTGAAGGAAGCTGAGAGAAGACTTTGTGTTTTCTGTGTTTACAGTGAACACAACTGTTATTTCTGAGGGGCAGACAGACGAGATAAAAGAGTTCAGTTTGATTGATTCACAGTCAAAGTTTCAAAAATCAACTTTTAAAATCAACTTTAAAAAACATCTGCTTTGTTTTCGCTGTTTGCTGTTGTCACGTGGGATGAGGAACATTATTCTGGTCATATATCAAATTAAAGACAAATTATAGAAAAGCTCTGAAAGAAAGAAAATAAACTTTTGTTTTTGTAGATTATTGAGACAAAGATGGTTTTTATTACATTAATTTAATTCCCTTCATCCTTCATTATTTCCCTCCTTTTAGTATCTTTTATTTAAATCGTGTGAAACAAACATAAAATGTGCCAGATCTCAACTTGAAAAAGAAGGTCACACTGTCAGCCGATACTGATGAGGAGAAATATTACATATTTTTTATTATAGTATAATTCAAGTTTATATTTGTGTCTAAAAAAACCATACAATGGTATTTATCAGTTTCAGTCAAATTAATATCAGGAGCAGCATGAGATCACCTTTAATGTAGAATGTGAACGTCGAGTTTTTAAATCCTCAATCCAAAAAAAACAAAACCTTTTTTTAAAAAGCACCTAGATGTAATATAGAAAACAAAACCTGCTGGACAACGTTTCAATTGAAAGTGAGAAATATGAAAATCCAACAAAAATGGATTTCGTTGCATTAAAAATCTGTTGTTAATCCCACAACTCTGAAATCCCAGACATCAAAACGTCCTTGAACTCAACTGGAAATGTCAAAACAGATCATTAAAAAATAAAGTGAAAGATAAAATTAACTCGGATTATATCTCTCTGCAACAACTTCCTTTAAGTTGATTTTCAAAGTAAAGAACTGAAGCTAACAGAACTGAAATCAATGAAATGGATTGATCATTTGGAACGTGATCAATTTAGAGAAGTTCATCCTTGACGTCGTTGAAAACATCGAAAACATTCGTTGAAAAAAACATCTGATTGATTAAATCATCTCATCTTGCAGCATGAGTGAAAGCTCCAGAACAGCTACTAAACGGACCTCGTGGTCAAATGATGTTTTACAAGCTGCTGTTTCCAACGACCTTTGAACATTTTGAATTTGCCTTAAGGTGAGACGGTTTTGTCAATTCAATAAAATAAAGCAGATTTCAGGTAAAAACACTCAGAGAAACCAAATCCTGCAAGGTTTGGATGGTGGGTCCAGGTGGGCGGGGCTTGGTGACTGCTTTGTTGTGACATCACAAAGTTCCAGAAGCCCTGACGGCTGGTTTTAAGGCTCAGTTTCTGAATACAGGCTGTGTGCATTTCTCTGTGGACTGAGGCTTTGATACTTTCACAGTATTAATATAGAAGCTAGAGCTGATCTATAATCACACTACACATGGACACACACCTTTACTCTGGAGGAGATTTAAGCAACAAGGCAGATGTTTTCAGCAGCTGTAAAAAGCCACTGTCCACATGGCGGAGCGTTGAGCAGCTAAAGATCCAGATGTTTCCCTCAGGAGCTGGTGGAGACCAAACACAGAGCTGGAAGAGAGAGAGAGAGAGAGAGGGAGCACTGGGCGTGGACTCACACCTGTCACACATGAACGGTTCTTTACTGTTTCCAAAGTGAAGAATGACCCTCGCGTTGGTGAGTTCAAGGACACTTTGATGTGTGGGACTTCAGATTTGTAATCCAACGAGCGACAGGTTCCCTCCGTCCATATCATCATGTAAATGATGCTGGATTTTCTCGTTTGATTGAAATGTTTTTCAGCAGCTTTTGTCTTTAATGTTTCTTCTACATGACTCTGTTTATTCTTGTGTGTCTCATCACTGCTGCTTCTGTATTTATTTATATGGTACGTTGCCAGTTTAAAGTTGGTTTTATTATAATATTAGTTTTTCCAAATTCCTCTTTGTGCTGGGTCACGTTTCACTGTGTTTACTCTGGTTATAGAGTGGAAATAAAGTCATTAATTAAGAACTGATGACATCGACACTGTTTGATGAAAAGGAGATGGAAGAGGAGGAGGAGGAGGAGGAGGAGGAAGATTTCATCACAACTCAACAAGCAAATATTTCCCACCAAAAACTGAGAGGTGGAAATAAAAGCATCCAGAGGCTCGACAGTCCCAGTCTGACCATTCACTCAACCAGCAGCCTCACTGGTCTTACACACTAAATCCCCTTTCACACACACACACACACACACACACACACACACACACACACACACACACACACACACACACACACAGCAGCCTGAGGGCTCTATTGAGTTGTCGATTGTCAAACTGCAGCTCTGTACTCAACAGGTGCCTCCTCTATATCCTGGTGTGTGTGTGTGTGTGTGTGTGTGTGTGTGTGTGTGTGTGTGTGTGTGTGTGATGACAGTCCAGAAACACACACACACACACAGCAGTGCTGAACACCTACTGCCCTCTAGAGGCAGATGAGTGACGGGTCAGTCAGATCTGAATCCTCCACATTTGAGACGTGAACACATCAGACTCACGTCTCTATCTTCATCATCATCATCATCATCATCATCATCATCACGTCCATCAGCTGACTGACACTCTGACCGAGGCAGGGTGTCAGTTTAACATCTGGAACATCTGGACATGTGGTTGTGAAGTTTGGTTGTCGACCTTCAACCCGACAGAGAAAATAAGGAGGGAAAAGAAAAAGAGAAGGAGAGATGAGGAGGAGGAAAGGACATGATGTCTGTGAGGAGGAAAATGAAGAAGAAGAAGGAAGTGAAGGTTGGGGGAGAGAGGGAGCAGTGGGAGGAGAAAATGAGAGGAGGTGAATGCAGTAACAGTCAGAGGAGGTAAGGAGAGAGGATGAAGAGGAGGAGAAAAGTTAGGAGAAGAAGGGATCAGAGAGGAGGTGGAGTTGTGGGTGAAGGTGACGTGAAGGGAGGAGGAGGTAGAGGAAAAGGAGGAGAAGAAGGACGAAGAGGAGAGAAAGGAGAGAAGGAATAGAAGAAGAGAGCAGAGGTGAAGAGAGGAGGACCGTCTCCTCTTTCTCCTTCATCCTTTTTAAGAGTCTCCTCCCTTCCATGTGACCTTTACTCCTCCATCTTCTCCTCCCTCCTCCCCTCCTTTCCTCATTCCTTACCACCTTTTCCCCCTCACATCCTCATTCTACCTCTCTTCTTTTTCCTCCCCCTGCTCCTCCCCCTTTCCATTTCTTTCACCCGTCTCTCCCCCTCTCCTCCCTCCTCTCTTTCTCCTGTCCTCTCCTCCCCCTCTTCTCCCCCTGTCTCCTCCTCTCCTTCCTCTGGCTCTCCTCTTTGCCTACTTCCTCCTCTCTCCCCTATCTTTCCTTCTTTTCTCTCGTCTCTACACTTACTTTCTCCCACCTCACGTCTCCCTCTCTCGCCCCCCCCCCCCCCCGGTCGGGGGTCTGTATTGTCCCCGTCCCGGCTCTCTGTGGGAACAGCTCCTCTGTTTGTCGGCCAATAGGTCCAATTCAGCCGAGGCCTTTTTAGAAAGACCAGCACCACAAAAGCCAACGGGAAACGACCCCCCCGCTGCCGATCAACGTTTTCTTACCCCCCGGCCCCTCCCACTGAGGCCCTCTAAGTTTGTTTAAGAGATTGAGGGCCCAAAGAAAGAGACAGAAAGAGAGAGGGACGGAGAGAAAGCGTCCGCCCATTAAGGTAATTATATAGAGCCTGTGTTCCCGTGAGGGCTCTTAATTGATGTTAATGTTTGTCTAATTGGGGGGAGGGGGAGGAGGGGAGGGCGGGGGGGGGAGAAGGAGGTGAAGGTCCTCCTCAAAAGGTCCCTCTTCCTCGCAGGACAAGGAGCACTTTTCAGTCCTCCCTCCTCCTCTCTCTTCTCTCTGTCTCCGTCGTTCACACCTTCCCACAATAGCTGTCACCTCCAGCTTTCTCACATTACCTTTTCTTAACCCCCCCCCCACACACACACACACCCCTCCTCCCAATCCTCACCCCCCACCTCCCCCATCCTCACCCCCTCTGGGCATCGGAGCAGGCTCTCACAGATCTGAGGCCTCAGAGCGGCTCCATTAAACCACGAGCAGCTGACGTTAAAGGGTTAAATACCTCAAACTATAAAATCACAGAAGAAGAAGAAGCGGCGTCGTTCACTGAGGTTTAAACTCCGGCAGTGGAAACGTTGCTGAATGTTATTTTCAGTTTGAGTTAATCTGCATCTTGTTTCATCCATGAACTCACAACAACGTGCAAATTCTCAACAAACTAAAGATTAAATTCACAAGAAAAATCAAACGAATAAAGAATTAAACAACGTGTGTTTTGTAAAGTAAGTGAAGATGTGATAAATGAGTAAAAAGTTTAATACTTTAATTCTTTAACTGCAGTGGAATACAAGTATAAAGGAACATAAACCAGCTCAAGAAGGTTCAATGGATTTATCCTCGAGATATCAGAATATCAAATATCAGGTTACAAGCTAAAGGCCTGATAAAGATCTGATCAGAACCATCAAACCTGGTCCCGGATTCATCCTGCAGCAGGACAACCAGTCCAGAACCGTCTTCAGAGACCAGAAGAACCCGGAGTCCTGATCTCAGCATCAGTCTGGATCAGATGTAGTGGCTCCTGGAGAAGTGGGTTTACTCTCAATTTCTGCCCTTTTTTAACGCAGCCCAGAAAATCGCCCTGTTTTAGAAACAGTGACATGAAAACCCAAAAATCCATCAGTAGTATTTACTCATTGTCACATCATTTCTGCTGCTTGATCTCAGGGAGGAAGGATTATGAAGTTACTAAACTAATACTGGCCCACAGACCAGTGACAGACAACTCTGCATTCTGAGTGAACTATTACTAATGACACCTATTCTCTCACTTGGCAAGTCGGTAGTTTCTTCTGTCTCTTTGAACAGCTGATGTGCAACAGACAGCGTGGGCCGGAGTGAGCCACTGTTATAAAGTCAACATGATCAGGAGCAGTTTGTAGGTATTACATTATATCCATGAGGCAAACATGGTGTTTCAGTTATTTTTTGAACATTTATTTAAATAAAATACTTCAGATCTGAATTTGACAATGCATCCTTGTTCATAGATTAAAAAAACACAAATCATTCTGTTCCACACATTAAAAACCAATCAGATAAACTCAAAAGCTCAGAGTCGTAAAAACTGAAATAAAGACTATTTTAGCATACCTCGTTAGATATATATAAATATCATGATGATTGAACATCTTTCAAATTATTCAACAAAACAACAATATTTAGTTAACAATGAAAAAAATGTATGTATTTACAACACATCAACAGTGTAGCATCGGTGTAGCATCGCTAACATTAGCTGAGCTGCTGGCTGATGCTGATTCACGAGGACGTTTGTAATTGTGAAATGAAACCTTCATCTTACCGGTTCATCACACGTCCTAAAGGCAAATCACTTGAAGTAAACTTGTAAAGGGAAATTTGTCGGTTAGCAATAATTTACCTCGGCATGACCCGCCCTTCTCTGCCTCCGATTGGCTCATCGGTCCTCATGCCTAAAGTTAACCAATCTAATCAGTAAAGGCAGCGAGTAACAGCCAATCAGAGGCGGAGTAGCGTCGGTCGTGGCTTCGCAGATACCACTGAATGCTGCGCATCAGGGGCGATTTAGAAGTGGCTTTACGCAATGCTGACGCCGTATACCTGCGTGTACCTGAGAAATAACACGAATCCATGCTTTTATTTTGAAAGGATCTTCACAGCTAGTGTCTGAAAGCTTTGCTCACTCCTCCACATGTTGTTTTCCCTTAAACTGAACTTGTTCCACAGGTTTCTCTGGATATCAGCAGGTTACATGAATAATTATGTATATACATATTTTTTATTGTATTTTTATAGATTTATATTTTTTATTTTATTATTTATCATTATTATTATTATTATTTTGTAGTTTTGCAGAGTCCGACCCGCCGACATTGTATCATGGCATGTGAAAAAATCACACCTGAAACATCCAATATGAAAATATAATGATATTATAAGCCCCGCCCCCCGATAATACGATGCTAATATGATACGATAATATTGTATATCGCGATATTTGGGCTGAACTTTATCGATATTAAATTTTGGATATCAACCAGAACAGACCAGACCAGACCAAACCCAACCAAACCAGACCAGAACAGACCAGACCAAACCAGAGCAGACCAGACCGGAACAAACCAGACCAGAACAAACCAGACCAGAACAAACCCGACCTGACCAGACCAGACCAGACCAGACCAAACCAGACCAGACCAGACCAGACCAAACCTGGAACAAACCCGACCAGAACAAACCCGACCAGACCAGACCAGACCGGAACAAACCAGTCAGGTGATAAAATAAAGGACTTGAATATTCAGTGATGAACCAGATGTTTTCAGTCAGTGTCTCAGCTGAGACCTCATCAGACCGGTACAGACTCTGTGGATCAGGATCTTTGGAGATGATTCTCCAGGTTCATAGAACCTCCTGCTGACTGAGCCCAGTCCTCCAGACCCAGAACCGGCAGACTGAACCAGGACTAAGTGGAGGATGTGAGAACAAACAAACAGTAAAGCGAGTTGATCCAGATGAACCGGAGCTCACTGACAGCCGCCATTGTGCTGCAGCGACACGCCGCTCTGACACAGACTGACAGCGATTGTTGGTTTGTGTAGGCCCTGACGATGACGGCGATGAAGGTGAGGATGATGATGATGATGATGGCGGAGGGTGAAAGCCACCGCCAGCCTCCGCCGCTCCCTCGGCTGCTGTCATCTCCACCGCCGGCGACCGCGACCACGTAGCGCCGCCGGGGCCTCGCGTTAATTACCGCTACATCTGTCTCTCTGTTTTACTTCTTCTTCTTCCCTCGTTCCTCCGTTGTCTCGCCGAACAAATAGTTCACGCCACCTCCCTCCCCCTCCTCCGTCTCCCCTCTTTACTCCTCCTGACACCTCCCTGCGTCTCCTCACAGCTGGAGGCAGTGTCAGCGCCGCTCCATTGTGGATTGTATTTGCATGTTTTTGTGCGTCGCATGTGTGTGTTGCGAGAGAGTGCGAGGGAGCGTTTGGTATTAAACACTGGTGCATTTTTTCCCTCCCTTCCCACATCCTCTCTGTATATATTTGTGTATGCTAATGAGGGATTTCTGTGCTGTCAGCCATAATGGAGCTGCTGGATAATAACCCTGCAAAACAAACTCAGCCACAAACCAACAAACCAATTATCTCTGCTCTTGTTTTTTCAATCCCACTGTAATTACTGTACGCAGGGAAAAAACAGCAGAAGAAGAGGAAGAAGAAGAAGAAGAAGAAGTTGTGTTCAGTTTGTTTTCACCGTCAAAGAGAGCGAGACAAAAACGAGGTGACACAACGCAAACCATGAAAAATAATCAGCTTTGATTTCATTTTTGCTAAAGTTCTTCTGCTTGGAGCAAAGTCACCCCCCCCCCCTTCAGTTCAAATTTACCCATCATTCCCATGGAGGGGGCTGCGAGGATCGACAGACAGACAACGAGACGGGCGTTAAAAAAAAAAAAAAAATGACAGCGCGACAAATAACCTTCCTCGCTCTCTGCCCACAAATCCAACCAAAGACAGAAAAAAAAATCCTCTAAACTATGTCCTGCGGCCAAATGAGACACCTGTCCAAACCTCTAAAGACCTTTTGTGTCTTTCACAGATTCTTTGCGCTGCGTTCTAATTGGCTGGCCGGCCTGTGTGTTAGCGTGCATGGCATGCCCGGCTGCCGGGAAGGTAAAATAGGCAGGCGGGGGAGCTGAATAGAAATGTGATTGTGTTGCTGTCAAGCGCTCCCACATGAACTCCCCTTTTCTTTCTCCACCCGGACAGAGAGAAGTGTGAAGGGAGGGGGGGGGGGGTTGGAGGAGGAGGAGAGGGGGGAGAAAGAGAAGAAGAAGAGGAGGAAGGGTGAGAGAGAGAGAGACTGAGTGAGTGAAAGAGACACACTTCATTTGTCATCCAGCGGCCTGATTGGAGTGGCAAAGCCAATTCACATCTCGAGTGGAGTTCCCATCACACAAACCCCCTATACTAAACCTCCACTCCTCCTCCATCACCCCCCCCCTCCTCACCCCCTCCTCACCCCCTCCTCACCCCCTGTATCCTGCCAATCAAGCGCAGCCTGTGCAAGCTGCCGGTGTCTCGAGCTGAGAGCTTCATCATCATGGATGGGAGCGGTAATGACTCTCTCTCAGGGGCTGTAATAGCTGCAGCTAATGGGGAAGGGTGGGGGCGCGGGGGGGGGGGGGGGGGGGGGGTCATGTGGAAAGTAGGGGAGGGAGGGAAGGAGGGAGGGAGGGGGACGACTGCAGGACTGCGGTCACGGGCAGAAGCACGTAACTTTTTTGGGGTGTTTTCTGGGCGAAGGCGTCGCGTCGCTCGGCGAGCTGCGTCTCGTTCAGCTGCGTCCGTGAAAACGTAAAAATACGAATATGAACGAGTGTGGAAACCAAACGCCTCAGATTCACTCACTTTCATCACGTGAACCATGTGAACTGACGCTCCTTTTTTAACGTGCACGGGTAAATGTACAGGAACCAGCTGACCTGAGCGCCGACGTGTCACTCACCGCCCGGTTGGTCAGGATAAATCTCTCACGACTATCAGCTGATATTAGACTTTGGTGGTCAAAGGTCAAAGGTCAAGGTCAAAATTTCACACGAATGCTTCATATTCTCTCTGACTGGATAAACAAGATGTGACCAGGAACTAGTCTGAGTGGCGGAGGGATACGACCACGAGGAGGCGGTTCTAGTTTATAGTGTTGTGTTTATTGTTAAACTGTCGTTTCTTCTGCGTTTTAATCCGATGTTCAGATGAAATGTTTCAGAGACGTTCAGTGAAGATATTGGGGTCATGAGGAGATAACGTTGTGTCAGCTCCTCACACATTCACAGGAGAATAAGCCGCATTAAATACAACTCGATTCTTCATTAAAACCTCCAGCGGAGCAGTTTCTACCTGTTTGCTTTCTATGAAACACTCGAGACTTTTCCCTCTGAGTCTGGAGATGAGACGTTACAGTGAGTTAACCTGCAGAGCAGAGGGGACAAAGATGGAGACGATCGTCGTCACATGTCTTACACCGCAAATTAAATTCCCTGAATTTCAGCGTCTGGCCTTCGACCTCCTGTAGATCTGTCTGCTCCACTCCCAGAAGATTTGGCTTCTCTGCCTCCATCCAAACACACTTCTATTATATCGTGCTTTAATATTCTTCTGTCACCTCCTCTCCTTTCTGTTTTCACTCCTAAATGATGCTGTCAGTCCCATGAATGCAGCGTCTGTGCGGCGGCTGGATGAGTCATGAGCAGAGGTTTCTGTGCCGGTCGGGCGGCTGCCGCTGGCTCCCGGATAAACTGCCAGATAGTTGTGTTGTGTCTGTTGCTGTGTGTTTGTGTTGTTTGTGTGGGTGGAGGTGTGAGTCTGCGAGTCTTTGCAGAGGTTACAAACTGCTTCTCTTCTTTTTTGTTGTTGTTGTTGTTGTGACCCCCCCCCCAAAAAAAAACAAAAAAACATAGAAAATGTCAAACACTCTGTGAAACAAGCAAGAGAAATGTTTTCTGTGTCACTCCATCAATTATCCAACAGAGTTTTTACAAAGATCGTCTCTGAGACAGACACGTCTTCACAACGTCTGAGTTCACCACGTCACATCGTGTCACACGCTCAGCGCAGTCTGAGACGTTAGAACATGTTAAATACAGGAAATAGCACCACGTCTTTAATGTGCAGGGTGCATGGGTAAATACAGGTAGGTTACCTGAGCCCGTTTTTATCAGGCGTCATTAGTCGACGCCGCTGCCCTTGAGAAAGATGCTGCTGTGCAGCTCACCTCTGACCTCCGACCTCCCCGTGAAGAGAAGCCTCCCCAGCGAGGATCAATAAGCATCTCATTATCACCTATTAAAGGAGCTGCAGGAGGATCCAGAGGGATCTAGTGGTCATCAAAGGGTTCCTCTGAGACCGTGGTTCCCAAGTCAGGTGGAACAAGGGGGTGTGGCTTATAGCGCTCCAGACCCTCCAGACTCTTCTGAAGTTTATAATATAACTTCGACTTGTCATTTCCCTCAGTCTCTCTGACTCGAGCAGCAAATCAAAGGAGCTCTTTTATCTACTGGGGAACTCTGGCCATCTATAGGTCGCCCGACGACCATCTCTGGCCCCGCCCCTATTCCTGACCACAGACCACATGTCGACAGCAGGTCCTTTCTGAGTGAGTGGCGAACATTGGCAAAGAAAAACTTTTGAATGAATTTCCGTCGCAGAGCTTTTATTCTGAAGTACCATTTCCAGCTTCCTGTATGATTACAGTGTCACCGCCATTTCATCCCAGTGGCCACACGCGGTATTACAACTGAGAAGTCTCCTCATAGACGTCTGTTGTTGTCAGGACTTGTTTAACCCTCTGAGGCTGAAGCGTGTGACGCCCTTTTTATCCCAAATGCTGAAAAATTGAAGCCTGTGTTTGAAAATAAAATAAATGAAATGACTGATGTGGATGAATTGAAATGTGTTCACCAAAGTCTCAGGTTCCTGACAAACAGAACAATTTATGAGTGAAATAGCAGATAAATGTTTAAGATTGCCAAAGATGAGATTTTGTGATATCATATGTCTAAGCTTCATTGTCGCTCGGCTTTAACCAGATCTCTTTGGCGTGCTGCGAGGCCTTCTAGCTCCGGCTCTGAGTCATGTACAATCTCGCCAGAATAAGGAACAGAAAGTGGAGAGTCGATGGATTTTAACAACATTTAAACCACATTTCTAAGTTGTATTATCGCAGAGATATTAACAGAAACATCCGTCGAGCTCAGAGGGTTCACTTCAAACAAGGTCTACTCCATAAACGTCTTGCACTGACCTGGAAGAGCGATATTCACATGTGTGATGTGATGCTAATGTAAAATCTGTAGGCAGAGCCAGTTAGAAACAGGTTCTGCTGGGTGTCAGGGAGATTTGAATGCTCCTATAGGTGTCTGAGGTGATGGAGCCATGGGTTGGACAGCGCTCTCCACTTCCCGCCAGCGGACCTTCAGGTTGTAGGTGTCCTTCAGGAGGCTCCTACAGGTCACAGGTAGGAGGTTCAGGGGATCATTTAAAAGGTTGTGGTGCTCAGTAACAGGTTCACATTGAGCTTCCAGACATTACAGCTGAAAAACAGCTGACGAGACGCTTCGTGGTTTTGCTGGTATTTCTTAATAATTCAAAAAAAAAGAAATCAACTATTTTTTTTATCAGGTAAATTGTTGCAAAAACGTGCTGCTGTGAATCTCCCTGGGAATGATGGGTAATAGGTCCCTGTTGATGCTTTGAGCGCTCACGGGGAATTGAACCTGCGACCCCGTCTCCGCTGCGCCTTGCTCGGCCCACACAGCAGCTGCGGAGGAAGTGTTGGCGCTGAGTTAAAGCCTTTAAAGGATTAGTCCACAATATATGTAAAGTGTTTCTATCAAAGCGTGTAATCCTCCTCCACAGGCATGCTGGGAGTCTGAACTCCTCTCCGCTCAGGACCCGTCTTTCTGTTCAAAGACCTGAGACCACACAGAGGTCACGACCTCCGACCTCTGCCAGGATGACCCCCCTCTTCCCCGTCACTGTCCACCTCACCCATTAAGTCTACTTACGCTCCGTCCTGTTTCCTCTGTCTGACGCCTTTTTCCTTCAGTGCTCCACTGTTTCTGTACAGTTTGTATTTTCTGAGACATTTCCTCCCCAACACCCCCCCCCACCCCCACCCCCACCCCCACCCCCACCCCCACCCCCACCTGAAGGCTTTACCTGCTGTAGCAGGAACGACATCAGGAGTTCTCACATTCTACCCAGTGCTCACATGATCATATAGTTTATGACTTCTGAGTAGTGATGTAATAATGTATCAATGAGTAGTGATGTAATAATGTATCAATGAGTAGTGATGTAATAATGTATCAGTGAGTAGTGATGTAATAATGTATCAGAGTAGTGATGTAATAATGTATCAATGAGTAGTGATGTAATAATGTATCAATGAGTAGTGATGTAATAATGTATCAATGAGTAGTGATGTAATAATGTATCAGTGAGTAGTGATGTAATAATGTATCAATGAGTAGTGATGTAATAATGTATCAATGAGTAGTGATGTAATAATGTATCAATGAGTCGTGATGTAATAATGTATCAGTGAGTAGTGATGTAATAATGTATCAATGAGTAGTGATGTAATAATGTAGCAGTGAGTCGTGATGTAATAATGTCGTTATAACTTCTGGTGTAATACGTCTCCACAGGTACAATACATAAAGCACAAAAGAAAACCAGCAGCTTCATATTCCCTCCTCCTCCATCCCTCTCTCCTCTCCTCCTTCCTTCCTCCTGCTTCCCTCTCGGAGGAGAACTCGACTCCTCGGCGGCTGTAATCACTTTACTACTGTTTTTGTTCACGGTAAGTGGACTAAATATTTGGATGCTCATAAGCAAAGCAGAATAATTGAACGTGTGATTTGTGGCAGCTGGCTCTGAGTCTATGGGCTTGTCTCAGCATAATGAAAACAGCTAGCGAGCCGCTGTAAACAAAAGCAACTTGTTATGTTGCAAACCCCTCGCTGTGCTTTGCTGTGTGTGGGAAACAACTAATTTTCTTGATGGCGTACTGTAATCATGGCAAAGCTTTACCACGCGCTGTGCTGAGTACTGCACTGCTTATTAATACAGAGAGAGAGAGAGAGTTGGTCCACTCCTGACAGAGCTACTATTACTGTAAACACTTTAAAGTATGAGGAGAGAGAGAACAATGCACCAACCTGAATTATTATAATTATTAGTTAAGTCCGGAGCGACGGACAGGGCCGGCTGGAGGACCTGAGCCCGTTTACAGACGCCGCTGGAGCCGCAAATTTGGATTCCAGGACCGAGGAGTCGCTCTGATGTGAGAGTACTCAGGCTTTTTTAAAAATCACACAATAACAACAATTATAATAATAAAAATAATTACAGTAATAATAACGATGCAGGCGAAAGAGACCCTCTCCACCAAGCTGTGAAATGAAGCTCTTTTGCTCGACAGAAGGTCTGAGATTTTTGGATTTTTTACCAGAATAAAGCTCCACAAGAAAAACAACAAAACTATAATAATAATAATAATAATAATGTGACACTTGAATAATCGTTACTCAAAGTCAAATTACCAACTTCAGCCTCATCTCAGTACAACTCATCTGTAAGTTAATGATACCCAGAGAAAAAATAAAGATAATATCAGATACTGAACTGAACCACAAGACATTCAACCAAACTTGTCAAAGGTCAAAGGTCAGAGGAATAACAGCCGCCAAATTTAAAGAAAGTGGATTATGATCTTGATCCCTGGATTGTAGACAGTATATAGTATATATAGTATCACTTCATAAGATGAGTTTAATTTGCTCTTTAAACATGTCGACACTGATAAAAACATACGTCCACTGCAACAAACTTCATGTGGAATAATTCATCTTAGGTTTTGGCTTTGAGTTGATCCAGCAGGGATGTCCACAAACATTTGGCCAAATAATGAAAGGCGGTTATTGATGAGGGTGTAAAATACGGTTGAACATTTCAATGGAACTAAAGAGGATCAAACAGGAAACTGGGAGTACATTAAAGTTTATGGAGTGTCCACATATTTTTGGCCACATACTGTATGTGAGTGTTCAGACATTGGACCCGGTCTGGAAGAATAATCAGGTTATTATCAGACATCAGTTTTATTGATTGTTGATTGTTTTATTGTGAAGGATCTGAGTTTGACAAAAAATAAAAGCATCAAAAATAAAGTACAGAATTATTAAAAATATCATTTCATATTCTGTTATTGGATGGTTTTTAATGAGGCGGTTGTTCTCAGACATTTTAACGTCCTTCCTGCTTCTTTTTACTTTTTAATGACAGTTTAATGACATTTCACGATGACATCAAAGTTTTCACTTTTGTCCTTCTTTGTTTTTCTCACAGTCTCAGTTACTAATTAAGACGCATGTAGTTAAAACTCCAGCTCATCCAAGAAAAACCTACTTATATAAATGAGTAATAATTACCCAATAACATGATATTATTCACTTTATTTATTAATCACTTATTTCAGATGCTACGTGAAGGATCAGATTAATGAAAAGTGCAACTTGAATTATTCTTATTACCAGAGCATTTCACTCTGTGACGCGTCTCATTGGATAATCAACTTGTTTGATTAAAACCAAACGAGGTCCGTTCTTTAGCCTCTCTCTCTCTCTCTCTGTATCCGTCTCATCTCGTCCTCCCTCAGAACAACAGACTCTCCAGCTCTTCATTCTCTCCTCTGTCTTTCTTTTCTCCTCCAGAGGAACAAAAGCTGCTCTCCACATCACTTAGTCCTGACCTGCACCTGAGGAGGGGCGAGAGACGAACACACAGGCCTGGAGAGAGGGAGGGAGGGAGGGCAGGCTGGTCAACCCCTGAGAGGGGTCAAGAGTCAGGGTCAGGGGTCAGAGGTCAAGAGGAAGTCCTCTCTGGCGACAGAGAGCCACTTATCATTCTCATCTAATGGAGCAGCCATCTGTCAATCAGGAAGAGAGGGGAGGGGCCAACAGGTATCACTGGCCCCTGACGGTGTCGCCGCTGTCCCCCGAGGGCCCGACTCTCTAGAAATATGGCTCTGGGGTCCGAACCAGGTCGTGGGATTGTTTACAGTGTCCCTCTGTCCCCCGACCCGGAACCACACAGACCAGGACGGAGCGCTCGCCGTCGACTTTAATCGAGTTTCTCTGGCGCAGAAAACATCAGACGGGACCTGAACGCACCATGATGCTCTCATCGTCACACCTGAGCTCGGTCTGAGCTGATGCCAGTTCTCACAGTCCAACCTGTCGTGTTCACAAAGTTCTGTTATTCAAATCACAGAGGAATCTATAAACGATCAATATTCAGATAACTTTTAGAACTATTGCCTTTTTGTCAAACTGCTGCTTCCAGTGTCTGGATTTAACTTTTAGTCCAGGAAGTCAGATCAGCTGATACTACAATATATTAACATGTTAACATATTGATCTTCTGTATTTGAGTTATTGACAAAATCATCGTTCACGCAAGAGAATTGAATAAACGGACGAGACCGGACTCATTAATTAAACTCTAATTAAACTGTTTTTTTTCTGATACTTTGAACAAGATCCTTTTTCTTCCTGATGTCCCCCCCACCCCCGCCCCCCCGCCCCCCCGCCTCCTCTGAACCCACCGACTAACTGATCCAGAGTCTGTGTGAAAACTGCTCTGTGCTGTTTGTTGATCCACCGTCGCAAATTTAATCCACTGATCCGTCAATTATCCCGAAACACAATCTGCTGTCACCTGGTGACACCGAGCAGCTGACACCAAACACTGAAGACAGAGCAGGTCGGGACTCCCTGTGGACCTCCTCCTCCTCCTCCCCTCCTCCTGCTCCTCCTCCTCCTCCTCCTCCTCCTCCTCCTCCTCCTCTTCCTCCTCCTCCTCCTCCTCTCCTCCTCCTGCTCCTCCTCCTCCTCCTCCTCTTCCTCCTCCTCCCCCTGCTCCTCCTCCTCCTCCTCCTCCTCTTCCTCCTCCTCCTCCTCTTCTTCCTCCTCCTCCTGCTCCTCCTCTCCTCCTCCTCCTGCTCCTCCTCTTCTCCTCCTCCTCCTCCTCCTCCTCTCTCCTCCTCCTCCTCCTCCTCCTCCTCTTCCTCCTCCTGCTCCTCCTCCTCCTCCTCCTCTCCTCCTCCTCCTCCTCTCCTCTCCTCCTCCTCCTCCTCCTCCTCCTCCTGCTCCTCTCTTCCTCCTCCTCTCCTCCTCTTCCTCCTCCTGCTCCTCCTCCTCCTCCTCCTCCTCCTCCTCCTCCCCCTGCTCCTCCTCCTCCTCCTCCTCCTCTCTCCTCCTGCTCCTCCTCTTCCTCCTCCTGCTCCTCCTCTTCCTCCTCCTCCTGCTCCTCCTCTTCCTCCTCCTCCTCCTCCCCCTGCTCCTCCTCCTGCTCCTCCTCTTCCTCCTCCTCCTCCTCCCCCTGCTCCTCCTCCTCTCCTCCTCTTCCTCCTCCTCCTCCTCCCCCTGCTCCTCCCCCTCCTCTTCCTCCCCCTCCTCTTCCTCCCCCTCCTCTTCTCCTCCTCCTCCTCCTCTTCCTCCCCCTCCTGCTCCTCCTCCTCCTCCTCCTCCTCCTCTTCCTCCTCCTGCTCCTCCTCTTCCTCCTCCCCCTGCTCTCCTCTCTCCTCCTGCTCCTCCTCCTCCTCTTCCTCCTCCTGCTCCTCCTCCTCCTCCTCCTCTTCTTCCTCCTCCTCCTCCTCCCCCTGCTCCTCCTCCTCCTCCTCCCCCTGCTCCTCCTCTTCCTCCTCTCTCCTCCTCCCCCTGCTCCTCCTCCTGCTCCTCCTCTTCCTCCTCCTCTTCCTCCTCCTCCTCCCCCTGCTCCTCCCCCTCCTCCTCCTCCTCCTCCTCCTCTTCTCCTCCTCCTCCACCTCTTCCTCCCTGCTCCTCCTCCTGCTCCTCCTCTCTCCTCCTCCTCCTCTCTTCCTCCTCCTCCTCCTCCCCCTGCTCCTCCTCCTCCTCCTCCTCCTCCTCCTCCTCTTCTCCTCCTCCACCTCTTCCTCCTCCTGCTCCTCCTATTCCTCCTCTCTCCTCCTCCTCCAACTCCTCCTCCTCCCCCAACTCCTCCTCCTCCCCATCTTCCCCCTCCTCCTCCTCCTCTTCCTCCTCCCCCTCTTCCTCCTCCCCTCCTCCACCTCCTCCCCTCCCTCCATCCTCCTCCTCCTCTTCCTCCTCCTCCCCTCCCTCCATCCCTCCTCCTCCCCCTCCTCCTCCTCTTCCCCCTCCTCCTCCTCCCTCCACCACCTCCTTCTTCTTCTCACTCCCCCTTCTCCTCCTCCACCTTCTCGTCCTCCTCCTCCTCCTTCTCCACCTCCTGTGTTTGTTTTTGTGCTAAACTTTCTTCAGATGTTTCTTTCCGGCCCTAAAGTCGTTTGTCATCGACACCTGTGCTGCACAAACGAGGAGGAGAGTCACTAACTGCTGTCGGCCTCTAATGACCAGATCGGTGATTTAATGACGGCCTGGTCGGTCTGGGAGAAACCTGCCCCCGTGTTTCTCAGAGCTCCGGGGCCCTGCAGGGATTAGAGCGTCAGGGGCCGCTGTGGCCCAGAACCACAGCTGGTCCCTGGGGGAGAGCGGTGAGGTGGTCCCCCCAGAGCCCCGGAGGAACAGGTGGAGTGTGGGAAAAAAATAACTGTACTAACCTGGTCCACACCCACATGTGTGTTTTCAGGTGCGTGAGTCTGGACGGACAATTTTTCTCCCACGTCGTGTCGTCTTCCCTCATGAAAAACCAAAACTAGGAGCTAAAAGAGAACTGAAAGCTCAGAGCTTCAGAGGTGACGACCGAGGTTTAAGGACTTTACACACAAGGTCAATGTGGCTCGATATAAAAGTACAGAACTGTTCGTTCGCTCTGGTCTCTCAGACTTCAGACAACATGGACCTTTAATCATCTGTAACAACTTCAGGTCGCGACTAAACGTGTCAGTTCGCAGGATCTCGTGTCACAGCGGCGTCTCCTTAAATTCACGGTGTAACGTATAAAAACAACTTTTCTGTGGCACAAACTGACAAATGTTTTTTTTATAAATGAGGAACTCTCAGTGGGGAAGACGTTTCCTCTTCATGTGTAGATGTCTTGTTCAGGAAAGAGACATTTTCTATTGGCTCGTCCTCTCCTCTTCAAACGGCGTCAGGGTTCAGCTTCAGGTCACGTGGTTAACGTGTGTGTGTCTCTATTATGAAAACAGTCTGAGCAACACGCCGTCACAGCCGGAGTCGTTTCCACTTACACAGAAATTTTACAAATATTTCGGCAATGTGCGTCTGATGATGGAGAAAGCGAACACCTGGATGTTTGATCTGAAAACGAAGCTCTGTCCCTGCAGGTCCTGCTGCTGTTCGCTTCAAGGATCTGAGTCCTGATTAAATCCTCTCTCTTCTTCTGTGGTGTTCGGGGCAGTCTGCTCTATTTACACCACAGTGGAAATGAAATTATCTCCGCTGGAGAGGAGCTTGATTGAGACAGAAGAAGGGATAAAAAATGTAAAAAATAAAAAGAAGCAGAATGATGAGTATTTTCAGGCCGGGCGGATCTGTGCTGATCCAAATACTCTCGGCTTCAGGGTTGTGCTGTGCGGATTCGGGGCGTTTTTTCCCACCGAAACACACACTTCCTTTATTTTCTCTACGTCAATCATCGTCTTTTTTCATTAAACGATTAGTTACGAAAAGAAAAACACTGTGATTCTGCGGCGGGAACTCCGGGAAGCGAGCGGCGGGCTGATTGCGGCGCGGCTCGGCCCCTCGCCGTCGACGGCCCTCGTCGGCTGAATGCCAGTAATCATTTTACTGATTTGATACGAGAAGGAATGAGCTGAGCCGCCTTGATTAATGCTGATTTGGACGGACCGAGGGATGAATGCATGCGTGGACCCCCCCCCTCCACTCTCTCACACCACCACCATCACCAGTATCACCACTGCCCCCCCCCCTCTCCTAAAGAGACTATGGCCCACTGGAATATTATTACACATCCACAGCCTCCAATCAGCTGATGGCTGGTTCGCAGACAGGAAGGAGGAGGGTTGTCGGAGAGCCGACCTCCGACCTGAACACACAGCCGGCCTCTGTTTGGATCCAAACAGCCAGAAAACACCCGGAAACAAACTCTGCAGACGCCCCTCCTCTTTCCTTTCACCGGCTCTGTGATCGCTCATTATCTTATGAAACACACAGAAAACATTTTCTCTTGTCACCTGTTTGCAGCTTTTATGCATGAAAATGTAATTTTTTCTCTTCCTGGTTTTGTGAGAGAAAGACTAAAGATGGAATATTTAATCATTCATGTTTGTAATAATGTGTGAGGACGCAAAGAAAGACAAACATCTGGAGAGGCTGTAGTACGTGATGCTGGAGCTGAAGCACAGACTTTAGGTTGAAGATATCAGGTGTGCAGTAAAGAAGTAACACACCCGGGTTCTTTACCGTCTCCACAGTCCGTGGATTGTTCGTTGTTTGTTGGTGGTCGGCTCAGATTCGGCCCGACGTCTGACGGCGACCGTTTGTCCGACTGCCGAGCTCCTGGAGATTGTGTTTGACACCTGGCAGCTGTGACTGTTCATATTTCCAGTTTGAAAGTCACAGAGCTGCGTGAAAAAGACACGCAACACTCCGAAGGCACAAAGAGACCAGAGACGGACAACAACCTTCATGCTTTTCAAATTAAAACCAAGAAGATGCAAAATGACCACGAAGATAAAAATGATAATGAAGCTCAAAAAGACACAAAATGAGCAAAGCGACTCTAAAACACACACACACACACACACACACACACACACACACACATACACACACACAAGCAGAAGTAAAGGAACCACAAAGGTAGAAGGTAGAAAACAACAGTTTTTCATTAGTAAAGAATTAAACGCTGTGTGTTGGAAATCTGGAGGCGGAGCCTACTATTTCTTTGTACCAGTGTTTATTATTGCATCTTTCTAATATGATCTTGTAGAAGTCGAGGTTGTGCAGGTTATTGTTTGTTGTGTAATTCACCCATCGGCCCGCGGTCCGGACAAACCTGGCTGTTACAAACTCTGTGATCATTTATTCTAAATGTGAGGAACGCAGAGAAACAAGAATATCACAACGTACGACAAACTGTAACTGTCTGTTGATGTGGTCGCGTCTCCCTCCTCTTCCTCCTCTCGCTCTTCACAAAATTCATATTCCATAAACCTGCTGGAAGTGTTGGATGAAATCAGAGCTGGTTTTGTTGGTGTTTGTCACATTTCCCGCTCACATGGATCCACGGTTCAGACTGAGGCTCAGTCAGCTGTCGGCGCCGCGCTCCGCAGAGCGAAATGAACGCCTTCATTTTTTATTCAGGAAACAACTTTGATGAAATTTGCTTTACCCAGTGGTGCTTGAATCAAAGTGCAAATCAGGGACACGGAGAGCGGGCTGCAGGTCGCTGACGGAGATGATGGAAAAGACATCTGATCAGGAAAAATCAAAGCATGGCCGCTTCGCCTCTCAGAGAGGGAATAAATTCATCTCGGCTCCTGGAGGCTGATGATCAGCTAAAAATATCTTCTTTTTTTTGTGGTGCAGAATCACCTGCATCTTGGCAGAAAACCTGCAGCAGTGTTACACGACAAACACACAATAGATTTTAAATACCTTCTTCTTCTCTTCCTCCTCTACTCCAAACGGCTGCAGGCGTCTCACTTCCTCCACGAGGCCGAAGAGGAGCTGAAGTCTCCGTCGCTCCGTCTCCGTCAGACGCTGGTTTATAATCCTGTAACACAGGAAACTTCAGTCAGGTCTCCATGTTATTTAATGATTGTTTTATTGACTGTGGCTGCCATTTATTTTACCCCAGCAAGTAACACATTATTTTATTCCTCCATAAGTCCAACCAGAGACCTGCAACTGAGTCTCTGCTTTACTTACACACTGACCCCAAAGTTCTGTTTAGTTTCATTACATAAGAACTGACACTGAGATGAGATCGTACCTCAAATTAAAAATATATATATATATATATATAAATCAAGACGCTCTTACTTTTCTGGCTTCCACACTGAGAAAAGAGTTTTTTTTTACTTCCATAATCAATTTCAATCATTGTTCAAGAAAAACCGAGACGAGAGGTTTTGCTGCTTTTCTTTGACACGAGATGATGAAGGTAAAAGTCTGTAAAGTTTGGACTGTTACAAACAAACATTTGGAGACGTCACACTGGGAAATGAAAATGTTTCACTGATTTCTGAAGTTCAATGGACACAATTAGTCACCGATTGATTAAGAAAAACAATAACTGTTCAAAGTGCTTTACAAGAGGAAGAAAAACAAGGGAAAGGTACGAAGCAACAAATGTAAAGTTAGAAGGGAAAGAAAAAGCCAAAGGAATTATTTGCATGAACTTTCAAGGCTTCATTTATTTCCATTGCTGCAGGAAAACTGGATGTTAACTAGTTTCTTCATCCCTGAAAACTTCCCTTGAAATTTACATGATTTTATAAAAAACAGAAAAATGGAGGTGATCTTTGGACCAGCAGCAAAAGCTATTAATTTACAAATACGTTCTGAGCCGACAAAAAGTATGCACTTATCATACTAAACTTTTTCATGAAACTTTTCAAAATAAGAGTTCAGTTCAGGGTGTGCGGCTAAGCTAGCTTCCTGAGGCTAAGCATGCTAGCTTCATAGCCAAACAACAGAGCATGTGAGGATTAAATCATATTGTTAATGAGGGAAATATCACACACACAGTCAAACTCAGTCACTGATGTTCAGATCCAGGTACCTGAATGTTTGGTCCACATGCTCCCGGGCCTGTTACCTGCAGATGAAGGTGCACACTGTCAAGCAGGAAGTGGGAGAATCCAATCGGGTTTATATGGAGGGGAACATGGACTGTACCAAGTGAGGTGCAGTTTTTAGCTTTTAAAAGAACAACATTTTGGTAAAAATGTTTTAAGTGTATTTAGTTCCTAAACTAAATATAATTGAATGTGTATTTCCATCCACTGTGTGAATATGAGCCGACGGCCGTTCCTGCCGTTAAACCGCTGCAGAAGAAGAGGGGAGGTCACATGCTCCATGTAGGTCAGTGTTTATTCATTTAGTCCGTGGCGTGTTGTTTTGATCCATTGCTCCTGTCAGGAAAACATTTGCCATGTTGTGACTTTTTCTTATTAACTTCTGGTGTTTACACTGGTTTTTTTTTAATGTGCAAATTGAAAGTACTGATAGAAACGTGGAGGGAAACTCACTGAGTGTGTCATGCCAGCATGGAAGGAACGACAGGTTTAGCAACAGTAAGTCAGGAGAGGCTGGACTGAGCCGGTTCAAAGGTGTGAGCGACATGACGGGTTTTCCACTGAGCCGTGTGTGTTTGGCATCTGACATTAAATACCATCAAGCCACATCGTCAGATTCTCTCTCTGTGCATTTGTTCCGGCGTGAGGACGAGGCGGAGGCCCCGACTGAACCTGCCTCAGTCGGCTCCAATCAGCTGCCGGCTGACGGTTGTCAAAGCAACTGGTTGAAAAGGTGTTTGATGTGGGGAAACACAACAGTAAAGCTGCCCTCGGTTAACAAATGAACCAATCAGCTTCTGCCCCGACGTCTGACATGTGACAGCGCTTAGCCCCGCCCCGCCTCAACCGCAGACACGGCCGAGTGTCACGAGGTGGTTTAATCTGGACTCTGTGTGTGTGTGTGTGTGAGTTTGACCAACAGAGAGAGAGTGAGACAGGAAACAGGCAGCATGAAAACAAGATGGAGGAGCTGAGGCAGAAAAAGTATGTTTGATGTAAACAGTGAGGAGAAGGAAGCAGGAGGAGGAGTGGAGGAGGTCATGTCCTGCTCCTCCTCCTCCTCCTCCTCCTCCTCCTCCTCCTCCTCCAGCTACCAAAGTCTGAGTCTCCAGCCATGTTGGTGTCGCTCTGAAGCTACAGTCCGTCCTGCGGATGTGGAGGTTCAGTCTGTAACTGGACGGGCAGAACTTCCACCTGCTGGTGGCACAAGATGAAAAGCTGCCCCCAGCAGAGCACACACCTCCGCCACCGTCCTGGTTCATATCTGGATCTGCAGCAAATCGTACACGTTTATATCTCAACAACAAACATTTTTTACATCAATATCCAAATATTGTTTCCTCAGAAATGAAAGAAAATGTAAAAAAAGAAGAAAAGCCTTATTTCACAGGTGATAAACAACGCCTCGCTCCGCCTCTTTTAACCGGATCAGCACCTAGATTTAACAGGTTCTCCCCTGGACCGTGACCCTCCCTCCACCGAGTTCAGCACCTCCCACCTCCACTGACGGAGCCTCCACCACAGATTCAACACACAGACACTGCACATGTATGCACACATCTATTACTCCTGCTTTATTCTTACTTACTTCTGATGTGCAGGTATTTATGGAAATGTCGGTCACTCTGACGTTCCCTCGGGGCGCATTAAGTCACATTTTATCTTATTGTTCCCTGAACTCACCTGAACCGCAGCCTGAGACGGAACAGGTGCTGATTTAAAGCTTTAATGTCTCATTTGCATTTCTTTACTTGTGTCACCTCTCTGTCTTTTCACAAACTGTGATAAAAACTTATTGGTGACTGATGACTCATAATCTGTAGGGAGACATGATCACCATTCCTCTTTAGGAGGGAAATGTAATGAATAAATGTATAATATTGTTCCCGTGCTTTAAAAATACTGAGAGCATCAGTCTGTTAGTGTAATTACAGTCTAATTTCCACACGTTCTAATTGAGTGAGAATGGAAAACTGGTGGAGTTTTAATGACCATGTTGTTTATCTTCAACTCTTTTCAAAGTTTAAATTTGCTTTTGAAATTACTTTTTAACATCATTTTCAATTAAAGTTGAGACATGAGCTGTGATATCCAGTTTCCCCACACGGATCATCGTCTCATCATCTCGTCCTCGAAAATAGAACAAAACCGGAAAAACATCAACAGTAAATTCAACCACACATGCGTCTGACATTTATTCACAGAGAAGAGGACTGGCATTTTAAACCCCTCTGTTTGTTTTTCTCTTCAAACTGTACAACAGTGAGTTTTTCTAAATTATAAGAGCTGGGAAATAAAGAAAATACAGTTTAAAACAAATCTAAATAAGCTAAAAGCAAAAATAATGGCACAGTTACTGCATGAATTTGTTTGTACAATATAAATCTACTGTTTTCCCAATGTGTTTTTCATTTATTGTGATGTAGAATTGATCAGAAATTAACAAAAAATAGTAGCAACAGATATTTATAATTCCACGCTAACTTCGAACTGAAACCTCCATTAGCTTGCAGCTAAAGAAGCTTGGGGCTAGCGGTTAGCTCAGGGCTAGCACTTTGATTAGCTCAGTTTTTTCAGATGCTGAATCCGAATAAATTAAACAAATAATCGTACAAAGACCAAGAAAAGACCAGATCAGTAAAAAATTAATGAGATGTGTAAATAAAACCATTAGGTTTTGCTATTGCTAAATAGCTAACGTTAGCATTAACAGCTGCTTACTTACCAGTCCAGAAGACACATTGTGAGTTCAGCATTAAACTTTATTTCTTTACTCACCTACAGCTGTCTCTAGTTTGTTGTGCGTCCATTTCCATCTCTTCTTTTAATCTACTGAAGTTAGCATGCTAACCAGAAAGCTCCAGACCGTCTCGTCATTTTCCAACACCAGGTCACTGTAGTGTCCAGTCTGCCATGAAGTAGTAGCTGCCCAGAGGACATATTACAACCTCGTCTTGTAAATACTAGTAGTAAACAGCTGTTAATGCTAACGCTGGCTATGTAGCAATAGCAAAACGTACGAATAGCTTCCGTTCTCCTGGTTGTAATTCTGAGTCAGAGATGTCAGACAGGTTAGTGTTGAGACTGAATGTGAACCCAGTTTTCCCCTTATTTTATTATTACACATTTGATCACTGGAGAGTTTTATTCATTCACCAAAAACAGTCTGTGTACTGACTGCACAGATAGCTGTTGCTAGCTAGCAATATAAGCTACGTGTTTGGTGTGGTTGTTAGCGTTGACAGCTCTAACTAACAAGATCCCAGAGAAGTTTCCTCCAGTCTCTCTCTCTTTGAGGTGAAGTCATAAATCCCTCATTTTAATCTTCTTCAACAACCCTGGAATTTACTTTACAAACAGCTCTTAGCTCAGCCCTCCGACCTCTGACCTCTGGGCTGGGGTCTCTGTTAGCTCAGAGCTAATGGTTTGAAGACGTCAGTACAGGGCGGCTGCAGTGAGCTCACCACAGCATAAAACACGTGTCTGGTGGAAGCGACAGGAGCCTTCACAGATTCACCTTGTGTGAAGGTGCTGCTGCATCCTGACACGTTACACTCCCACACATGGCTGCTTGTACTGCGCCGTCGGTACGGTACATGGGACCAAAGCAGCAGACGTCTAGAACCATCTCGCTGTTTGTGTTTGCAAAAATAATCTCATGGATGTGACACCTGCGGTGTACAGACAGTGCTGGAAAATATTTGTGTTGATCCTTAAGCAACTCCAGAACTAATTGTGAATTTAACCTCCAGTAAGCTCTCTGACAGACTGAATTACTAATGATGCAGTATATTAATATATAGGTCCTCTATCTGAACCTTTTGGGTTTTGCAGTTTGATTTAATTGAAATGAAATTAAAATGTATTTAATTCAATGTAAAACACTGATTTGGATTTTCTCTTCACCTGGAATAAATTGCGCTAAATAAATAAAGCTTTTCATGCTATAAATGATCGTCTGTGTTCGGACCAAATGCCTGAGGGTGTGTAACCAGCTCAACAACACTCACTGACCCCTGAACAATCATGAAATCACCTGTACTTCCTAAATGTGAGGCATCCGAATCGGTCTTTACTCCAGCGAGACCAAACAGTGTGTAACAAAGTCATTCTCAGCGCACACTCAGTAACATCCAGACGTGTGACATCATTCAAATGTCAAAGCGCAGTAAAAGATGAGCGAGGCCGTGGACGGCGTCTGATCCGGGTACAGTCTGTCTAATTCTCCTCCACTCTGGCTGTTTGCACCTCTCCTCTCAGATCACCTCCTCATCTATCTCCATGTTCTCATTGTCTCTCCGTAAAGGTCACATCCAATCGTTTCACTCTTTTCGAAATAATTTCTGCACCTCAGCAGCCTCTGAAACACACTGAGCGCCAGAGAATGGAAAGAGGGAAGAAAAAAAAAAAAACCAACCTCCTGAACATCTAATTTAATTACCCCACTCTGCTTTGAATTATCACCCTATGCAGCTTATTTGAAACAGTGATTTGCTGAAGGTTTCGGAGTCGACGAAGTAGCGGGACGTTCAAGCGACACAGAGAAAGGTACAAGGCGTGGACCTCGTTCGACGTCATTCGAGGACCAGGTTCATGTCTCGTACTCACATCTCAGTCTCTACATTAGATATATTTATTATTTATTCATCATTACTGTTTACCTTATGTAATGGCTAAAAAAGTGTTTAGTGAGGTCACACTAACCTTAACCTTTGACCTTTGACCACCAAAATCTAATCAGTTCATCCTCAGGTCCCAGCGGACATTTCTGCCAAATGTGAAGGGATTCCCTTGAGGAGTTCGAGATATTGCGTTCACAAGTCCAAACCCACGTATTGTGAGGTCACGTGACCTTGACCTTTGACCTTTGACTACCAATATCTAATCAGTTTGTCCTAGTGAATGTTTGTGCCCAATTTAAAAAAGTTCCGTGCAGGCGTTACAGAGATATCGTGTCCATGAGAACTGGACGTACGAATGAAAACAATATGGCTCCGGTTTAAAAACTATAACAAACTCATTGGAATTAATAAACAAATCAGAGATTTACACAGTGATTCAGTGAACAGGCTTCATG